>NW_016158480.1:0-73516 GCF_001687245.7 Rhagoletis zephyria
ATTTAATGTTCGGCTCCGCCCGAACTTAGACACTCTTACTTGTTCCTTTTTATTTTTGAGGATTTTCAGAAAAAACAACGTTCACATTTAACACATAAAAGCTCCCCAAATAGTTCCGACATGATTAAAAAACTCTCGAAAAAAAGAACATTAAAAAAATCTAAAAAAAAATTAAAAAATACAAAAATTTCGATATATTCTGTAAAGTCCCAAAGGATTCCGAAAAGTTTCAAAAATTCAAAAACATTTAATCTATAAAATACTAAAAATCAAAAAAAAAAACCGTAAAACAAAATACGAAGTATCCCGAAAAGCCCCAAAGGAGATTCGCGAAATCATGGAAAAATTCCGAAAAAACAAATTTAAAGAATCTCGAAAATGTCCTAAAAATTCGGAATAGTTCCGAAATATCTCAAAAACCTTCGTTAAATCACAAAAAAAATCTAAAAAATAAAACACGAAGAATCGCCCAAATTCTGAATGGCGCCGGAAAATCCTGCAAATCTTTATCTCGAAAAAAAAACCGAAAAACGGCAGAAAATCCGAAAATCTAGAAAAATTCCTTAAAATCCCGAATACTTAAACACGAAGACTTCCTAAAAGTCTTCTTTTGATGGTTTAGAAGTTATAGCTGCTAGATCATCACATCTCCTTATCAGACTTCTCCCGGAGCTCTGCCACTTATGAACCGCGCCACGCTGACGATGAACGTCAGTGGCCTATACTTTTGAGCTAAGTGCGCCGTGCAGTCTTTTAGAATCTGAACGTTGTATTATCATTTGGTCACCTTGCTATACCATTGACAGTTAGCGGTGCTTTACCGCAGGTTATCTTAAAAGCTCAGTTATTCTAGACTTAACTTAATTTAACTTACCGTAAGAAATCATCAATGATTACTCAACACGTCAACTTAAGCCCAGAGCGGAAATATTTTGTTTTTGTATTTTCTTTTTCAGCTGTTGAACAGTTCACCGCCTTAAAAGCCACATCAAAAAAATTCATGCAAACAAAAATTTTTGCTTTCATTTATTTTTAAGAAATACAAAAACGAGAGTCTGGTAAGCCTGATTCTCTCACCGCTCTCAATTTCCGTAAGACCGTAACTTAAAAACCTAAAATCTACAGGTTCTTAAATTTCTTACGGTAAGTTAAGTTTTAACTAACCGCCAACATAGTTTCTCATATAACAGGTTGGCCAAAATATTAAGTAAAGTTAAGTTACGGAAATTAAGTCTAGACTAACTGAGCTTTAACTCATCGTCGCAATATAAAATCACAGCCAGCTAGCTGGTTAAAGCTTCAGTTAGCAGCTGCATATCCGAAGCGAAGCACGTTCAGTTTTTTTTTTTAGATTAGCGCGGCCAAGCTGAGCAAATATTTTAAATTTCTGTTAATCAAAACAAAAGCTTAAACATAAAGCAAGTAAACATGTCCCAAACGCGCTTCATTCAGCTTTGCGGTTTCATTTTGTTTATCTGCTGCAGCTTAGCGGTGGTGAGCGGGCAATCCTTCATAAGTGAGTTTACAAAGAATTATGAAATCGTTGCTATGTGTGTTTTTATTTTGTAAGAATATTCAATTTCTTGCTCTTCTTCTTTCTATCCAGCTCCAAGATTGTGTCCACGCCACGAGACTTACACCTCCTGTGGCCCATCTTGTCAAACCGAATGCGCTACGTTGAATCAGCCATGTTTGATAAGACATATTCGCTGCCCGGATGGTTGTTATTGTAATGCGGGCTATGCACGTAATGCTAACGGTGTTTGCATTCCCCAGTCGCGGTGCCCGAGATGATGAAAGGGGAAGAGAAATATGCGAAAAATAAATAATAAAATTCGATTATTAAAAAAATAAAATTTCTATGCTTTTAACATAAAAAATAGGGGAAAGGAGATTATATAACAAGGTAGGCCCCTTGGGTATAAGTATAAAGGGAACCACTCTCTCTAGTCTTTCAAACTTATCCTAACCTAACATCTAAATTTGTTAATGCATTTTCTAATTGTAATTTTTATTTGACAATGTTTCAAAAATTAATAACCAAACTCCGAATGAGCAGCTTTAATTTCCACCATGACATCTTATTGTTGTTTTTACATAGATATCAAGCTCGATTCTTGATTAAAAATTTAAATTCTTAATTATAAGTAAGCTGGTTTTTATCTAAATGTTTTGTAAATTTATATATTTTTTCTTTGAATAGCTTTGACAAATTCTAATTACTTTAACAAAATTAAAATGGACCGTTGTCTTTTTGCTTAGCGTTTTTCACAAATTTTTTGATTCTTTTTCTTTTACTTTACTTCTCCAAATATAAATTTTTTTTTTTTAAGTTACATTAAAACTTTTTACTTGTAGGTATTGCATGACACTTATAAACTAATGTTTTTGTTAAAGCCTCAAGAGCTTTTTCGCTCGGGCTGTCAAGTTCTCGTGTTCTTTTCTCAGCATCTTCACATGCATATTGCATGCTCTTTCTTTAAAATGTTGCACTCTGATAATGTCGCCACATAAGAGGGTGACATTTTTTTCGAGAAAAGAAAACTTCATAAGCCTTCGCGACGCTTTGCACGCCTTAAGAATTCCCTAAATATTTTTAAAATTTTTTAAAAAGGTTTAAAAAACGAAATGTTTTTTTTTCTGTAGTAACTCAGTAACAAAAATATTTTTCTAATAGTTTTTGAAAATTTTAAGCGTTCTAACCAAACTTTTTTTTCTCAATATAATTTTTAATTTGTATTTTTTTTAACAATATTTTCTTTACAAATGTGTTAAACAAAATTTTTAAATCTTCAATTTTTTATTTTTTTTTGATGTTTTTGCAATTTTTTAAAAGTTCTCAAATTTTATAGTTTTTTTTAAAGAAAAGATTTTTTTTTTTATTCTAACGTATTTTACAATTATTTTCTTTAAAAAATATTTCAACATATTTATTCTTAAATAAATTTTTTTGAGAGTTTACAATAAATCATATTTTAATTATTATAGAAAGAAAAAATTTAAAGATAAAAACTCCGGATAAATCCGATGTATATTTTTAGAAAGCAATTTTAAGCACTTTTTTTAAATATAGTTGATTTTTAACTATATTTTGTTGATAAGCTTTGTTAAATCAAGTTTTGACAATTTTCGTAAGTGTTTTTAAAAATGAAAATTTGGTTGTAAAATATTTATTCTCAAAAATATTTTTTATGTTGATTTTTTTCAAAAGGAAAGAAAATTAAATGTTCTTATAAACTTTTTTTATATATTTTCTTATGAAAAGTATTTAAAAACGTAAAATTTTTTTAAAATTAAATTTAGCTTATTTTTTAAATGCAATTTAGTTAATTTTTTAATTAAGTTTAGTTTTTTTGTTTTGAGCTTCTTCTTTAAATTAAATTTGGACACTTTTTTTAGTGAAAAAATTTAAAGTTTCTAGTCCAGCACGTTATATGTTAGAAAGTAATAGAAACCAAATTTTTTATAAATATTTTTTATAAAATTTTTAACTTTATTTTGTTAAGTTTATTCAAAATTACAAATAACTACTTTTTACTTATTTCCAGGTGAAATTATTTAATTTTACTTTTACTACTTATGTATCTTCACGCAATCAGAAAACGCGATGTTAATTTCCTTGAAATATATGTTTGTGCTATTGGGGACTTTTTTTAATATTTTTATGCTATTGTTTTTCCAGCTTTGAATATGTAAACAATACATGAACACGTTTAATAATAAACTTGAAAAAAATATCTAAAACACTTGTGTAAATACCCCTCGCAAAAATTTATAAATAAAAGGCCTTTGATTTAATTGTGAAATAGCAAACAGAAGTGAGGCTGCTTACAATAGCACGAGGGGGAGATAAAAAGTCCCATAAGCTGAGTTTTCACATATGTATGTACATATATAGTAAGAAGCAGATAAAGTAGAAGAATACACACGAACACCAAAAAAAGCACACTGCATCTGCATTGCGTATCAATAAAGAAGAAGCATAAAATTTGTATTAAATTCTGATCGGCATAAAAAACCCTCATCCAAAGTCGCTTATAGCATATACAGACGGCAATGTTTATCCGGATTAACGGCATAGTTTATCTGATCAAAATTGTACCCTGACAGCCGGCAGTAATGCGGATTAACGAGCCGCGAGACTGTGGGTTCGAGTCCCACGGTCATAAAGATTTTTATTTATTTCTTTTGTAATACATTCAATTACTGCTTTAATTTTTTTTAATGTAATTTTAGTTGTTGTGGACTTTTTTAATAAAATTAAAGTCTAAAACTTTAAATCAACTCACGATCAAATAAATAATGCGAAATAAAATAAAACAAAATAAATTGAAATATATTAATCAGATACTATACAAATAAAGGAATAAATAAAAATATTAAAATTAATTTTTTTTGACAATCGCTCGACCCGAGTACAGCGGACGCCAAACTCACTTGCTTTGCTTGATTACTTGAGCAATAGAAAACAACTCAGTGTTGTCATCGAAAATTCGCCTGATCCACATTAATTTTGAGGATTAGCTGGAGGATTTAATCCTGACCAAATGCATTTAATTCCCTAGATACTTCCAAATCATCGAGTTAACCCGGATCAAGGGCTGCCGTCTGTCTATGCTCTTACTTTCTGTTTGAGAGCTCTGGCGTAGAGTAATTCCATTTTCAAAGCACTGTAGCCCTTGCATTGGCCATCAAACTGTTTCCAAGAGAATACCGCCAATAAATTAGTATAGCCCCCAACCCAGCATAGGGTGATTTAAATGAAAAATTAATACTTTTACGAATTTTAAATCTTGTTTGAATTTTCTTATAAAATCAATATGTATGAATTTGGGGCTTCAGGCGCTGGTTACGTATTTGTATGTATGTATGTACATTAGGGTGCCCATCTAAATTTAATTTTTTTTTTGGAAATTTCAAGACCCTACCCCCTAATTTTATTCGTTTTTATAAGAAATATTATTGAATATTTTTATAGATTTTTTAAGGTCTTCTAGAGGTCGCGACCGGTGGAGTTAGGCGAGGTCTTAAAATTTCCAAAAAAAAAATAACATGTTCGTTGGGCACCCTAACTACATACTTACGTACTACATATATTGTTTCTATACTTAGATGCATAAGACAATTCTCCTCCCCTACTACCCACACACACCCACGGGCTCGCTAATACATATGAAAAGCAGTTAGCAGGCAAGCGTTAGGAATTTGTCATTTTGCTTGCATTCTGAAGCCAACCAATAAACTTGACTAACACAAACAAGAGGAGAATTGCTCTGAACTTAATCAATCGCCAAAGTGAATATGCAGCACGCCTGTGTGTATGAAATACAAAATTTAATAGACTACAAAAGCCAAGTGAATGCTGTGAATATCTATGTACTGCCTTTCGTGACGATAACTGATAGTCTCGGAAATTCGGAATTAAAACTACATACTTTTAATAATGGGCAGATTCAGTAAACAGAAAAAATAAATTTGTGCGCCACAATAAAAAATTAGCTAAATAGCTCTGGGTTTAAGCTAGCTGAGCAAACAGCAGAAGCAATACTCATCTCGAGTCGAAAAGAGGTAGAGGAGGAAGCGCTGAGCATTGGCCATCACATAATTATTTCGACGAAACCCACAATTAAATACCGAGGAGTGGTGCCACACAAGCGACTGACTTCCCGCGCCCACGTGAGCTATGTAAGAGAAATCAGCTTCAACGACTATGGGACTATCAGAAATATTGCTTAGCAAACGAGGGCCAAAACATCGCAGGCGTATACTGTTAGTCGCTTCCGAAGAGTCAACTCAACATACTGTTTGTGCGCGCTCCGAGTTTGTAGCACCTCCCGAGCAGTTGTGGACGAATCAGTTTTCGTAATCGCCAGCTTCGGCCTAACCCTAGATTAGGCAACCCTAACTCAAATAGCCCGAGGTTAAGGCCGGGAAAGTAGCATATCGGAGTGGCAAAACAATTGGAACAATACGACGAAGGTCCTATCGAGCCAGTTCTTGAGCGGACAAGGCTGCTTTAAGGCATATCTGTTTAAATTCAAAAATTAGCGTGGACCCGTACTGCGACCAATGCGGAAGTGGCGTGGAACAAGAAGTCCACCATGTACATATTATTTGAGTGACCTCGAATCAATCGCTCGATGAACCAATTGAGACTAAAAGTCGGAGAGTCGTTTACATGATGAAGTACTCCAGTGGATGGACATCAACCACCGACACACTATCTTCAATCCTGCAACAATTGAGGAGCCTGGCGAGACAGCGGCGCACCACCAGTGATTAAGCCGATACATCACACAGACGTGGAATGACTATCACAAATAATGATAAACCCACGTAGGCCCAAATAACGCGATAGAAAGCTGCTGGAAGGTTTCGTCATAGGTCAGATTATGTATGGTGCTCCTGTAACGTACCAAGCGGTGGTCCTTTGTCCATATTATCGTGGATTAAATGCAACCTACCTTCTATGTGCACTGCGTCTATACAAACGCGTTTAAAACCCTTTCAGACGATGCAGCGTTAGTGATATCTGGTGCCCTTCCAATTGATATCCTGGCCAAAAAAGTAACTCAAGCACGGCAATCTAATTTGTTAGAATGGCAGCGCAAACGGAAAAGCTCAAGTATGGGGTGATGGACGTAACGCTGTATTCAGGGAAGCGAAAGTATAGTCAGACAAAATGCTCTGAGAAAGTGGAGCGACCCCAGGTTCGATCACTCAAAAAATCTAGACATCTATCCAAAACCTCCCAAACGGCGAAACTACTTCATTCAAACTCTTAAATGCTAGAGAAATTTCGATAACACTTGCGCAACAAGTGGCAAGAAGGAATATTATTAGATGACTACTAGAGCAACACTTTGCTCTACACCTACGACCCTAGGCTAGATCGCAGTGTGGCAAGTAGTATACACTCGTGAAAGCTATCATTAAGATTAAGATTCCGTTTGCCAGATCACTGTAGAATGTTTTAGGTAGAGCTAAGAGAGCTTAAGATTAATAACACTTCGCCTAAAGCTTTAATATAAGGATATACATATGTATTCTGAATTAATTGATCGCCAAATAGACTACTGGTGTGACATGGGTACGGGTCATATGGATCTCCAGGATAACTGCGAAGCAGACAAATTCGCCATAATCACCTTCCATGATCCGGTATCGCCGCTTAAAGGATTTTTACCTAGAAGTGGTAAATAAAAGATGTGCGAGCAATCAGGATGAATAATGAGAGGCTCATAACCACTTTTCCAGCAGAACAGGATTTCCAGCGAAAGACTACAGAGACGACGAGGATCTCGTATATTGGCTAAACTGAGACGACGATATCTTCATCAATACTTTTTCCACGATCTGTGAGAAGAAAGTTTGACGTAGGTCTGCGATTTAGAAAACTTCATAAGATGGTATTAAAACCGGCCTTTAGGCCTACATGTTTCATTTTCTGGGATCTGGGTGAGGACCGCCAATGCAACTGAAACTTGGTAGGCCGAAATTAAACCGTTTTTGTTCTGAAACAGAATTTGAAAAGTTCGAAATGGCAATGAATGGTAGAAAACCGATTTGCGGTGCGTAATTTACTATAAATAAATAAATAAATAAATAGTTTCAAACTCCCGAAAAAGCCTGCACCACCGAAATCTTTATTCCGCCTTCCAATTTACTAGAGGGTTGGCCGCGGCAATGTTTTTTTTTCAATTCAATAAAAAAATCAATGGGAAACCGCTTTACAATAAAACTCTCACTTAAAAAAAATATGAGTCCCGAAATTTCGGTTGGCCATCACTGGCGAATTTAAGTTTTTAACACTGCTTTCGCAGACTTTACGCTGCTGCTGCTGTTTGAATATTACTTGCGTAATTGTTGTTGTGTCTGGCCTAAAATGTCGCGTACACTGCAGATTATACGACAATTTCCGCTTTGTGCGAGAGCTTAATTACATTTCCGGTTTTGTGGCTGCTTTGCAAATTAATTACCCTCAAATTATAGGCATAATTGAGTAACGGTAGTGAAAGTTGTACCAAAGAGTGAGTGGATGGCGAGACAGGGCGAGGAGGAGGGTAAAAGAATGAAAATTACTTAGTTCCCGTTTTAAATTTATATTTATTTATTTTTTTTAATTACTGTTTAACTAAAAAAGATGGCAAGTTGAAGTTGTTGAGTTCACATATCAGCCAAGCATTTACTTTTACTAAGCTTTTTTCAATATAAACTTTGAATTTACTGTCTGCCAACTTCCAAACCATGATTGCATTTCGGGGTTTGACGGTTCGTTAAACAGGCGACAAAAGCCAGATAAGTACTTAGAGCAGAGCAGAAGCGGACGAGTAGCATTTAGGGCGCAGTCATGCAATGCGCTTCAAACTCCTACATGTATGCAACGATAGGCATCGTGCAAAGTTCTGCAGCGGAAATGTAATGAAGAATGAGCAAGAGAGACAGCGAGATAGAGAGGAAGAGAGAGTAACGCCTTCCTGGCAATGTGATGCAGCTCGTAACTGAGACCGACTGTGGCTGTAAAATTTGTAATTAAGCAATGAAGCGACGCATTGTTGCATTTTAAGGGCAATTAAAGAACTTTTGACAGCCGAAGTTTTGCGGCTGTTAACTTTCTGAAGCAAGAATAACAACGACAGTACGACTAGTAACAGGCAAAGAGTACTTCGACAAGAACAAGCGTTTCGTGATTGTATGGCGAAAAGTTGTTTGTTCCTTTGGTTGTGTGGTACATACTTTTAGGCAAATAATAGTAGGAGATGGAGAGGAGCTTTAGGTGAAGAGAAGAGGAGATGCAAAGTATTAGAGGTTTTAGTAAAGGTATCAATGAAGAAAACTAAATAAAACAAGTTAGAGACCCCCTTTGAACTCGTAAAAGAGGAATTCTCCAAAGTCTAAAATATTTTGAATATAAATATCAACAACTCAGCAGCAGTTTCGAGTCTTTTAAGGACTGCAAGACACGCTTATACCCAGTGGGTCCGTTGTGATACCAATTGAGAGCTTGAATTCGAACCCGTCCGTTCACCTAGAAGTAGAACCAGTTGGTTGGGTTCAGAAAGCGCGAGAATTCGTGAATGCCTGCTGCACTTAGGTCGACCAGACAGTCAAAAAGGTGGTGGTGGAGTGACCGTCTTCTCGCCCACATAAGGGCAGGGCAGTGACAGAGGTGAGCGTCCGATCTTTTCTTATCGGGGCTGGGCCAGATTTGTCGATCCTTTCACGCATAGTTCCTTTCCTAGTATCTACTATTAGGAGGAAGATACCGAAATCAATGAAAAGTGTGTGTATTTTTTTCGCTTAGGAGGAAGAGTTAATAAAAAAAATCAAATTTATTTTTTATTTTTTCTGCCTCCGACAGGGTATAATTCTGATCTAGTTTGAGGCGAATTTCCGTCATTCCCTGTCCATGTTTTGCTTGGAACAAACCGGTTTCTGCGTTGTGTTATCTTCAGTATAATTTTTCGTAATTAAAAAGCTCAAGGCTGTGGGCAATTTTTGAATTTCCTGAAAGAATTTATTAACTCAGATTTTTGGGACCATTTCTAAAGTATTTTTTTTTTATAAAAGACCTCTTTAAATGCTCGCAAGCCGCGTTTTTCCAATAAAAATTAAATGTTTCGAGAAAAAATTTTTATTTCGAAATATTTACTATAGTCGCTTAAGCTACATACATATTAAAATAGCTAGATTTTTATTTTTTTTTATCGATAAATTAGTAAAAAAAAAATATTGCTGAAAATCTCCAAGAAAGTTATCAAATAAAAAAATCTTAAAATAAATATCGTAGGCTACATAGAATTGCTACTGTGAATTATCGAAATCAATCGATTTCATATCTAGTTATCGATATTTATGTGCTATCGGAAAATTTGTGCAGTCATTAATATTTATTATATTTTTTTCTAATGAAATATTTATCGAAATATCGATTGTTACAGTTTTACAGATATTGTCAAGAGAGTATTTTAATGTTTTCAATACAAAACAAATCGATCAACCGATAAATATCGTTTAATAAGCTACAATCGTTATGAATCGATCATTTCATTTAAATTTTTTCGAAATTTAAATTACAAAAAATTTAGAAAAATCTATATTTTTTGTTTTTTACTCGTTTAAATTATCTAAGCTCGATCAACCTTTTCATAAAGCCTTCTTTTTCGCTAAAATCATTGTACTGCGATTGAATAAATCGAAAAATTTAAAATAACAAGAAAGAAATCGATAACTAATTGTTACAATATTGAAGAATAACATTTTGTATTTTACGATTAACAAAGAACTGTTCGCTAAAAAAAAATAATTCGATTATTGTTAGTGCTAATAACGAAAAGGCTAAAAAGGCTTAAAATCAATAAATGCTTGGTAAACATCTATCTTGATAACAAATCGATAAACGCACTTTCATTTTGATGACTTTCAAATAACATGTTAAGAGGCTCTTACTTTATTTATTTTACCGACTTCTCATGTTTTTTTGCTTTTTCCAAAAAAATGTACGTCTATAACATGTCGACAAAATTTCGATATACCTATGTATATTCGTTTTCCTTTCAACACAGGTTTTCGATAACATTTCATTAATTTATAATTTCTTAAATCGATTATTTCTCATTTTTATGCTGAAAATGCCTAAATAGAATTTTGAAGCTTATCAGCTGAACGAAACGTTATCTACAGATATATTTTTCTCACTGCTTTTATCGCTAAGAGCGATATCGTTTTACCTCAATAATACATCTCTCCAGGCTCACCACTGCCTCACAGTTTTGACATTCGGCTCACCATCAATGTCAGCGCGCTGCCTAGCAGCACTCCCAATGCACTGCCTGCCTTGTTAGCTACTCCACCATTTCTCCCAGTCGCCTTCAGCAACACTGGGCGCTCACTCTCCTTCACTTGCAAAAATTGATTGCAACTCGTTTCATTTTTAATAAATTTAAATACCGACTCGGCCACATTAGCTGGCGTAATCTCGCGACACTGCTCCAAATGGTGTATGGTGCAGCTTTGGAAGCGCTCCAAATCGACGCAGTGCCCCGGCTCCAGCACCAATTCGGGCAAATCGAACAGATCGGGCACCTTAATATCTTTCGGCAGCCTATCGTGAAATGAGCTATTCAAGCACGCATTGATCGCCTCACGATTCGCCTCCAAACACTCGGGACCCTCCTCCGCAACGAAGAGCGCTATGTGATCGCCGCCATGCGAACACATAAAGTCAATGAGGCCAGTGGCGATGCGCATCAGCACAACATTTTGCTGCTTCTCCTTCGCGCTGAGGCAGGGTTGGACTTTGGCATTGAAGTCGCGCAGGCATTGCATGGCTTGCGGTGTCTTGTCGCAGTACTTATTGAAGACGGTGTCTAGCTCGCCAATAGGACGTGCGGAGGCAATTTCCTCTTGCAGCGCTGTCACATTGGCCAGTCCAGCCACGCAGGTGGTCAGCACCGTGATGCCCTTCTCGATATCCTGATAAAGAGTGGAATTCTCCTCACCACCTGCGGCTTTCTTACACTTCTCGCGCAACACTTTCTTCAGCTCATCTGGAGATTTGGTAGTAATTTTTTATAGCATACTATTATTTTTAACAGCCATTTTGCTACTTGCTTTCAACTTACCCACTGTAAAGTTGCGATTTTTATACTCAGCTGGCAGAAATTGACTCTTGAGCGCATCAAATTGACTTTCGGCCGCCGCTGCTGTCGTTGCTTGGAACTGGCCTAGCAACAAGATGGCCAATGCGGCTAGTGTGGCTAACAAACAAAGCTGTAGTTTCTGCATTTTCATGTCAAACGTTTTTCCTGCACTGTGAACTGCCGCTACTGGTGTCTGCGACTGAACTGCCTGCTTGCGCTCGCTGTAGCCAGTTGTTTTTGGCCCACAACTGGCGTTCAAGGCAGCTCACGGTGACCGCCGCCGATATTCTCGGCTGTGAGGTAGTAAACACATAAAATACTAATCTTATCGCTAAACGTCGATAATTTGCGCTACAACATAAGTAGTACTGTGCACATAACTGTGCATATTTGCTTGTGTGTATGCGCATAGGAATCATAAGCTCAAAGATCAATTTACAGTATTAGAATGTCGTATGTGCCTGGAGGCGCTGTGCAAACATAAGACACTTTTTGAGTGAAGTTTTCGTTTGGGTTTGTAAAGTTGATTATTTTTTCGAATTTCGTTTTTGCTTGTTTTTCTAAGCGCGGTTAATGGGGTTTACTTGCTGTGAATTGGACACACTTTTGAGTGGGGGGTTTCGACTATTAATCCGCACTACTCATACATCTTTCGAAGAAATATTTTGATATCGACCACTTTCTTATCCTCTTTTCTTGCTACTTGGCAATTTTGGTGCGTGTGAAACCCTGCTTTTGCGGGGACTTTCGCTTTCGGTCTTCAAATAGAAGCAAACTTTTTTTTTTTATAATTTTTGCACGCTCACTTTACTGGCTTTATTTATCAGTTATCGTGTTTGCTGTATTTCGTATTGACATCGATCATCGATAAGATAAAAAAACAACAACAAATTAATAGGAATGTGTATATATACATTAGATTCCATCACTAAAAAAAGGTTGCGGTTGTTCCGCCGGGATTACAAAATTTATTATATTTGAAGACTTCCAGCAAAGGTTTTTTTGAAAAAGTTCCCTCAGATGACAAAACCGTTTAAGCTTAAAAAATCTGCATAAAAATATAAACAAATTTTGTTCAACGGAAACATTTTTTGATGCGTTGTTTTAACTTTTTTCAAAGATTGGTTTAAGAAAAACTTGAATAACTGGGCCAAAACTTAACCGATTTGAACTTATGGCGTGTCATTGGTAAAGTATTTTCTCACACTTTTTATTTCTTTGCAAAGAAATTCATTCGCGTCCAATTTTTTCTGTTTTCAAATATCAACACATCTTAATTCAACTTGGAAGGACGCTCGTCAGAGTGGAAAAATACCATTCCAATGATACCCCTTAAGCTTAAATGGGTGAAATTTGGCTGAGTTATTCAAGTTTTTCTTAAACTAACATTTGAAAAAAGTTCAAAAACAACATCAAAAATTTCATTATTATGATTCCGTTGAACATTTTTTTAAATACTTTTATGAAAATTTTTTAAACTTATAATGTTATGTCGTTGATTTTTTCAAAAAATATTAAAAAAAAACTATTCATCAAAAACTCCATTTTTGGAGGTGTTTCAAATCGGTCCAGCTTAATATTTTTCTGAAATATTTTGGTGAAAGTCTTAAAATATAATAGTTCTTATAATTCCAATGGAAATACAGTTCCGTTTTTTTTTTGGGGAGTGATGCAGTCTAATGTACATTAGACAGTACCAATTTAAGAGGGGAAAAAGTTTGACGTACACCCCTGAGTGAAAAGTATTTTTGCATGGCTAATAACAAATTGTTTAATTTTTTTCGTCCGAACCTAGTGGTTATCGTTTTACATTGAAAGTCGGATCTCAAAGCGTGTTATGTTGATATTTTTGTCTCGAGTGGACAATTTTATTTGTTCTAGTATTTAACCACCATATCTCAGTTCCTACCAACCTAACGTACAACCCTAATATCAGTTAATTTAAGGTCGCCAACAATCATTCAACTTTTGCTAAAGAGTATTCCAATTCGAAGGCAATTTCGATTTTTTTTTGGTCGAACGTAGGTGTCGCCATTTTACATTTATCGTCATATCCTCGGGATTTATAGTCGGATCTGAAAGTTTGATGTATCGATTTTTTGTCTTGAGTAGGATTTTTTTCCAAACTTCATTCAAAGTTCATGTCAAATTCTGCAACATAAATTAGAAACAAAATTAAAAAAATTTGTTTAAAATAGTTCTATTGGAATAATAAAAATATTTCCTTAGCAAAAGCCTAATGATATTTGGCGACATTAGGGCGGTACGTTAGGGTGATAAGAACTGAGATATGGTGGGTAAGTATTAGAATGGGCTACTTAAGGTCAATGAGCTTAAAAAAAAGAAATCGTCTCATCGAGACAAAAATATCTATATATCATATTTTAAGATCCGACAGTAAATGCCAAAAACGTGACGAAAAATGTAAAAAGACCACTCCTAGGTTTGCAAACAATTTTTTGCCCTAATTCCATTGTAAAGATTCTCCATATTCAGGAGTGTACGGTGAAATTTTTTTTTCGGGTCGGTCTAATGTACATATGTATGTACAGATATACATATCTGCTGTATACAAATGTATGTATAGTAAAAAGTCACAAACGCCTGACGCATTTTAGCTTCTTAGGGCAAAGTACACAGTGCAGATAGACATACATATGTATATATAATAAGTACATTACTTTGTGTACCTACATTTGTTTACAGCCTGTTTCTTTGTAAATTTTGTTGTGTTGCACATATTACAAGCGTTCGATAAGAATTCTTTTGTTTTCTGCCTTTTGGAATCTATTTCACGAATTGATAAAATTGCATTCTGAAAGTGCTCTCAGAAAATAGACAATTAGTAAAGTAGCGAAATATTTCCGATAAAGAAAGTACAAATCACAAAAACAAAATCTCTTACCTCTGAGAGATCGAGTAGCAACGAGACCATCAAGAACAATTTGTGATCATGCAAATGAAGAATGAAAAAGATCATCGATCCTCAACAGTAGTTATATGAGTAGTATATGAGGAACCATGAAGAAAACAAGAATCAGAATCGCCCTTTCGCCAAATGAGTTATTTTTGAGCCAAAAACAAAATGTGACTTGGCAAGAGTATTAATCTAAATACAAACCAAATTGATCTTAGCGACCGTAGCTTGAACACTAGGCAAGTAGAGTACCGATCTTCAGTTTACTATGATTTTTAATGATAAGTTATCAGAAGTTGGCTGGATTTAGTATTGATCTTCGGAATAAAAAAAAAAAGAATGAGGCGAAAGAGAAATCAACATAATCCAGAAATATAGTTACCGATCGCGAAGCGAAACTGGTACCGCCAAATCGATCGTGTCACACCATACTTACAAGGGAAGGGCATTGATCTTGATTAAAGGATGATTTGAGCTATCTAAAACCAAAAAATGGTCGCATATTAATACCTTAATTTCGATCAAAAAACCCTCTAGTGATCATGATATGAACGAAGGAATGAGGTAAAATAAATTAGGCTCGCCCGCGGGATTGAACTTTAAAAGATAAAAGAGAGCACAGGTCTAACAGGCACTTTATGAGGTGGCTTTGGTCAGCGGCTGGGGTAATTTTCACCCCATCCAGGGCGAGTGCAGGTTCACACGGGTTTGCAAGCAGCCTGGGGGTCAAATGGGAGAGATAGGGACAATAAAAAAGCTGACAGTACGAGCGATAATGTCGGTGATGTAAACGGTGAATGGCGTCGGTACCGCTAAAATCAAGAGTTTCAGTGCGACCACCCTTGGATAGCAAGTAAATTTCGGAACTAAAAACTTAAATACACTAAGTGAAACACCACTTATCTTGAGGCATTTAGACGATTTAACAACAGTTGCATTTCAATAGTAAAGACAAGCAGCAGTCTGCAGAGATGAGACTACTAGGAATTTTTGGCCCCCGAACATAGTCGACTTTTATCTTTCCGTAGACTCAGTGACTTTAGGAGCACTGACCATCTGCTTGAATTTAAGAAAGCTGAGCTCAAAGAAACCCAGCGGCCTATGGGAGTATATCTCTGGCAAGTTTCGATCATGTTCCGCTCCCAGCAGCGCCATCGGACTGATTGATCCACTCGTTGACTGCACTAGGACAAAAAAGTCTGCGCTAACTAACTTTATTTTACAAGGAAAAAGTAGTACTATCTGCTTACATCAATTGGATGAGACGAAATTTTTGACAACTCGTCAAACCCCTGTCAAATTCCCGTCAGCATACGCAACCACGAACAGAGGTAAAGACGTCCTACATACGATTAGTTTGGCTTGGTACTGTGAATGCCTTTTTCAAAGGAAAAAAGCCAGTTGCTCACCAAGCATGTGAGATTCAATGTAAAAATTTTGAATAATGAATAGAGAAGCAAGGAAAGTATAATACAATTATCAATGAGGCGACACTTTTTCGTAGTTCAAAAAACCCTAGCTTCCTGCATTGCACTGTCCTATCGTTGAACGATAAGTCAATTACTTACGTCTCAGAGATTTGCTCCAAGTACCGGAGTTTGCACAAAAAAAAATGCTATGAGGGGAAAGAAGGGGAAAGATATACCCCCCGAAACCACATCAAAGTTGCCATTTTCCATTTACTACTTTGCATGTTGTGCCGCTACTCTCGTAGAATTCGATTTTAAAACATAAACTCTGCAAACTTTCGAAGCAAAATGTCTAATTTTGTCAATTAACTAAATGGGATTCTGTAGTAACAATTTGGACCTTATCTATAATTCTCGCCTTGTGTGTGGTTACTGTGTGCTCATAAAATATTTCTGTTGTACCCATGAAGAGCTAGAAGCATTTAAACGAGCATGTTGTCTACACGTCTACATCTCTGGCTTCTGCTTCTGCTATTAGACACTTGGGTGATACTGACCAGCTTGGCTTCCACGCAGATAGATGTTTTAGGAACCGATAAAGCAGAAAATGGTTATAATGCAAAGGCCGAAGAGGCGGAGGAGCTAGTAGTAGATCGAAGACCGCGTAAGTATTGAACGCATATTTTCTCCAAAAGCACCACTAAATGCGATCTGTGTTGGTAGCACCCACCGACGAGCAGCGGCGTGCGTTCATCGCACAGGAGCTACCTTCGCTACCAATCGACTTCTATGAAGAGCGCTGGCATGGCGAGTTACGCTTCAATGAAAGCTGTGCGCCATATCCAGAGATCTTGCAGCTTCAATTTCATAACAACTACTGGCAAATGCATCGCAGCCACAATCTGACTTTCTACCTATACGGCGCCTACTATGACAATCGACCGCGCGTGCAGAGCTGGGAAGGTGTGGTGCTGGTGCGCATACTCGCTATGGTGAATGCCTTCAACTTTAAGTCTGTCGATTATCCGCCCAGCTACTGTCAGCTGTGGTTTACGGAGCAGAGTGCACCGGTAATTGTGCCAGTGCGTGAGTATCGCGATAATTGGTACGCGAACTGGGGTCAAGGTCCTGAGTACTACAATCCAATATTCGTTGAATGCGCAATGCCGCAGGAGGTGCGGGATTTGGTGCCGCATACCGTTTCCTTAGTGTCGTCGGAGTGTGCGCGCGCCACTAACAATCTGCGCGTGATCTACGATCCACCGCCGGAAGGGAATCGCACGCAACGAGGCTTTGCTGTTTGCTCGACGGCACTGTATAATCCCTACAGAGAAAACTCGGTGCGGTTGGTCGAGTGGCTCGAGCTTTTGCGTATACTGGGCGCCGATCATGTGATGCTGCCCACTTTCGGCTTACATCCGAACGCCACAAAGGTGTTGCGATACTATGAGCGCGAAGGTTTTGTCTCGGCGCCGGGTATATCTTTGGTGCGCGGCGAGCCGGCATTGCCGCACTTCACGTACGCGGCGATAAAAATGAGCTTAACAAATCATCGCACCAACGAAATAATACCACTGAACGATTGCCTCTACCGAAATATGTACAAGCATGAGTACATTGTGGTGTTGGACATCGATGAGGTTATAATGCCATTGGGCGAACATCACAGCTGGGCTGACTTGGTGCGCTACGCTAAGGCACATATACGCTACGACGATTGTGAAGGTCTGACGTCACTCTGCTTCCGCAATGTCTATTTTCCGGCCTATCCGAAGCGCAAGCCCTACAGCGATGAAGTACCAACATACATGTATATGATGCAACATGTGGCACGCGTCGCTGAACACCTGGAGCCGTTTATGGCTACGAAGTGCTTTCACGATGCCAATTCTGTGACGGGTCTGCACAATCACTACTCAATGCATTGGACGGGCGGTTGCGGCATGCAGACGGTGAATGAGACGGCGGGTCAAATGCAACACTATCGAGAGCCGGATATACCGGAGACATTGGATAATCCCGTTATCGATGCGGCGATATGGCGTTACCGGGAACCGCTGGTGAGGCGCACAAAGGCAGTGTTGCGCAAATTGGGACTGTTACAGCGCGTAAAGGGGAAAGTGAATTAAGTGGGGTTGGAATGAAAGATGGCAGATGTTACTAATATTGGTTTGTACGCAGGTGCGTGCGATTCCAGAGAAAGACGTTATAGCAAAGCAAGAAGATGCAGGAGAAGGTGTAGTTGAAAGGGAGACGAACGAGAAAGACGAAGTTGGAGATAAAAAGCTCAAACCAAGGGCGGCGAAAAAAATATATACGGCGAAGGAAGAGGTGGCGCAGGAAGTGGCAATGGAGGAAGAAGCTACAGAAGAAAAGGTGCCGAAAGGAGACACGATCGGCAAAAACTTAAATGAAAAGACGGAGTTTTAAACTATGTTAAGTACTTCACTTCAGCACTTGTTTTGACTGCTCAACCCATTCTTTTTTAATGGGTATTTTCGCAAGAAGGTCCACCGCAGTAAAAATACCAAAAGTTAATAAAATTATATTGTTTTAGCATATTTTTAAAGGGAAAAAATCAAATTTAATGTAAACAAATTTTACATTTCTTTATAACCCATTTCTAGATATTCGAAAGTCACTCAAAGTTTTCCATGTATTTTATATGGTGGGAATGTTCGTGGAAATTGTATAGAATTCTTTACTTCCTATAATAATATCCATTAGTTTTTTTCATATTTTTAATACCAACGTATTTTTATGGGTTCGCCATTACATTTTTTGGGGTTTTTGGGCGATATAACAAAAAGGGTAATGTTAGAAAAAGGTTAAATAACCAATAGGTTATTATAATTGGAAGTCGTCTGACGAGAAACAGACTTTTCCGATCGAAAAATATTGATTTCTATACCATTTCGAAGAACAATTGTTTTTTCCCCAAATTAAAATACATGGAAAACTTTAAGCGCTTCGAGCGACCGCTAAATATATTTTGATTTCGTAATAAAAAAGTGGTATATTTTTCGGTATAGAAAAATCCAAGGGGGTGAGAGCATGAAAATTCAGACTTTACTTTTTTTTGACTACCCCAATGCACAACCTTCTAAAATTAGTCACAGTGAAATATTTTGGTTTAGCCTTTATTAGACTCAAACTAGAGACAGTAAAGCTTGTAGTATACAGTCAGCTTAGAGTAAGTTTGAATGAGGATCTTCAAGAACAACACAGTGCCCAAAAAAGTAAAAACTCATGAAGTACTTAGTATCAAAACTCAAAACCAAATTTAAATAAAGAAACCAAGAGTGCCAAAAATTAGAAAAGAAGGTCGCCCCATTTCCTATAGCAAGTGAAAGCGAAGGTATAAAGGTTCTCAGCCTCTAAAAATACATCCAAAATACCTACATATAACGAAAGCTCCTGCGGCAGTTGTGAAAGCTTTCCAAAATTTATACGAAAAGATAAATTAAGAATATTAGTAGTGAAAGCGCATGAAATAGTTTGAAAGCTGGAAATGTGTAAAAATACAGAGAAGCAATGAAAATTTTTTTTTTCGCGGATAAGCTTTGTTATAAAGCAAGCGAAAGCTCTTGTCGTAGCATGAAAACTTTGGAAAAATGTTCGAATGAAATTTAAATGAAAATTATTGAGAAAAATTTGCAAAGACGGTCACTCCATTTTCCCAAGTGAAAGTTTGAGTGAAATTATGAAAGCTCTCAAAAACCACAAATGTTATGAAAGCTAACAGCCTTCAAGTGTTAAAGAATTTACAAAAGCTTTGTATTACAAAAAAATAGATGATCGGATCCTCGGATCTATTCAAAGCTTTCCTAAAGCTTTTCTAGGCTGTGAATAAAGTAGAGTTACGTTAAAAGAGCTTTCACTTGGTATTTCATCGACTGTAATCGACTAAATGAATGCAACGTATGAGCTTTTATCAGACGAAAATATTGCTATAGCAATAGACAGACAGAGCTTTCACTCTGTGAACGTCTATACAAACACACTGGGTAATGCGGTACGTATCACCGATTTACTAAGATAAAAAGCTTCCTTTAGCTAGTTAGACCAGTTTTCCCTTGCTGTAATTGTAGTGGCTGCGAATAAAATTAAATTTGAAGTTCACAATCTAAGCCGAAAAATGCTTTTATATTTCCAAAAATATGTACGTACTATGTATTGAATGCATATATATTTGCGTGCTTCGCAATCACACAAAAATCGTAATAAAAATTTATACACCGAAAATTTACGTCTCTAACAACTGTTGAGAAATCATTTTAAAAATCGCAAGAACATAAAAATATTCTTAAAAGTGTCTGTTTTTATGCGCACAAACACGAATACAAAGATCGAAATCTCTTTGGACGTAAATGGTGGCGTTTATTTGTATACATTTGTTGGCAGTATATTTGATTTTATACTTCACCAAGCACATGAGTGTACACTGTATGTGTGTGCGTGAGAGTGTGCACTGGTGGCAGTGCGATTTTATGACAAGCGAACACACCAAAACGGGCATAAATTGCAAATATGTTGCCATTGCCATTGTTGGTACTCGCCCTCATTCTTTTCCCTTTCACACATCCGGCACAGTTGTGCGTGCGAAATGCCAGACCAGAACGACCGCTTACACATGTAAGACACAGTCATCAACGTAAGGACTAGCTGGCGAAATGTGTTGCTTGTGTGAATGTGTGTGTGTGTGTGTTTCAGCGAGAGTAAAATATGTTGGTCGAGAAACGTGACCAACATCACCAAGCGTGGTCACGTGGGGCAAACTCGCACGCGAAAGGGAAAACAAAAAGCCAGGGAATGGTGTGAAATATTAAGAAAAATTGCAAATAAAATAAACTAAAAATTATGGCAAATAGAGTTTGCTTTTAAAGAAATATGAAAGCAGCTCAAATATTGACAAACTCATTTAGTGGAAAGTTGTAAAAGGGTATAACGGTAAATGTGAGCGAAAATAAAAATGTAAGAGAAAAATGCGAAAAATAAAAAAAAGCCAACGCACAGCAAGGAAAGCGGCAAAGGGGTCTTGAAAATAACCTCAGCGGAAAGTGAGTTAGCGCAATCGGTTAGCTAGTTTTCCACCTTTGCTGATTGTAGATACATATGTATGTTTGTGAAAAGTACTATGTATGCATGTACATAAACTACTTACGCTTGAAGCACGAAATTTGCTTGGTGCAGGTCAGTTGAACGTTCAGCGTCATAAATTTATTCGCATGCCAGTCGCAGTTAAATTGAGCTCCTGTCCTCTGTGGCGTACATGGCGTATGAGGCGTTGTTTCACAATTTTCTTTTTATTCCTTTCTCTACATTCCTTAGCGTTTTAGTTAATTTCTGATTACATATGTTTGTATATCTATTACTTAAAGCAGTCCATTCCATCTCAAGGAAACTTAAAATACATAGAGGTCCACACTTCGACTAAGACCTTGTTTGTGCATTTTTTGTCGTTAAAAATTAGTTATTTCATCTTATCTTACCTTTGCATTTACTTTGTTTTTTTTCATTACATTTAAGCACACTGTTTCGAAAATTCCATTTCGTTCTATTTTGAAAATCTCTAAGCGTCCCTTCGATAACTTTTCTTAGAATATTCCATTTAATTTATTTATAAACAGCTGCGAAGGAAAAGAATTTTAAATAATAAATTTTTTCTAATCTGTTTCGAAAATTTAATTTTATTCCTTGCCCAATATTTCTCAGCATTCCATCGAAAACAATTATTCTTCAACGATTATCTCATTACACTCATTGCAGATGCTCACCTTTGAATTAAAAAAAAAGCTGACAAAAAATTCTTAATTTTTGAGCAGCCTAAAGTCCACTTTCTCCAATTGGAAGCGAATTAACCTTAATATTTCAATCCCCACTTATTTTACTCAGTTTCGAAAATTTCATTTCGTTCCACGCAAACAATTCTAAAGCGCCTAAGCCTCTATTTAATTGAACTTACAAACCTTTCTGAACAAAAAAAAATTAATGCGGCTTTACTCCGGTCTAATATAGAAAGAGTAGCTGGATTTAAGCATCTTTGATGCCATTCATTTCTGAAGTTTCTTTGTCCAAACTTACAAGTTCTTGATGGCAAGTAAGAATAAGAATTTTATAAAAGCTAAAAGACCCACCTTAAGCGGAAGCCCAGTCTGAAAGATATTTTATTTTAGCGTGTTTCGAAAATTCCATTTCGTTCCGTTTAAATTATTTATAGTATTTTCTATATTCTTGGTTACTATTCATTCATTTAAAACTTTCATAGATATTTCGAAAATTCCTTTGGCACGTTAATAACTTTACAGCAGCTCCCAACGATTTACTTTCACTCAACTCATATTTAGTGATTTCATCCTTGTTGCTTGTCTAATTTCAATTTTGCAACGAGTTACGATTCCCCATCCGCGCTCTTTCTTCCATAGTTTTTATTTTTACTATGCTTTGCGCTTTTTCTTGTTTATTATATTTTTTTCTGGCGTGGTCGCTTTGACTAAATTATGAGTAATAAAAGGCGAAAGCAACAATTGTTTCCGATTGGCGCGTGGGATATAAAGACTCCACGAAAGGAGATAGTTGGGATGGAGAGATAAGTAAGTGTAAGTAATATTGGCATATGTGACTAAATATGTATGCATAAATAAATGCATGAATGTATGTCAGCACCTCTGCATGTATGTATATTAGGGTGGTCCTTAAAATTAAATGCAAATTTTTTTCAGTCTCACCCCTCAATCGGTCATACCACGGTCACAGATATCACATGTAAGTTTTGTTCCCGAGTGGAGTCAGTTAAGGCGTGTGGCACAGGGAGCAAAGTGCAGATTCCCCTATAGAGACTCAACAAATTAACACCTTTTTATTTCATCTAATACCCAAAATCGATACTATTGAACTCGAGGATATCACATATAAATTTGAACGTTGTGCGACACGCTTTAACCGACTTCAATCGGAAACAAAATTTAGATGTGATACCTTTGACTATAGTAGCTTCGACGTAGGGGCTGAGGCTTGGGAAATATGATGTAAAAATTTGCTTCGTACATTTAAGGATCACCCTAATGTATATGCCTAGGCGAGAATGAAAAAACTTCAACATATCAGCGTTTTGTGTACAACTTGTAGAACAACAGGCAACAGTGACAAGGGCATCGTAGATGATGTCGATGGGCATGGGCGTCATTATTGTCGAGAAAATTATCGATATTATTTACATCAACCACATAATCATCTTCCTCATGAATGTAAAAAAGGTGCAGATATCAGCCGAACAATTCACTTAAAAATACCCAAACTATTCCATCATAGGATTCGTTTTAGGACGTCCCAGACTACCTTCGAAAAGACCGCAAGGACGGTCAACGTCAAAGACCTCATGTATTTCTTCTTAAGATTTTTTTCTGAATAAGTTCGACTCATCAGACACCTAATTAAGGGTTGAAGGTAAGTCGTCACCATTAATGATCTGATTCTTTTAATGGAAATATGGGCACAAGGAAGTTCAGCAAACGTTATAGCTTAGTTCGTCTTTGGATCCCTATTCCTCCGTCCCTAAAAAAAAAAATGCCTACTGCCTTCTTTATGAATTCTCTTCAACATCTTGGATCCCACTTTCCCATTCGGTTTTCTGCCTTCGCACTCAGAGAAAGAAACTAATTCATTGAAGCTCTGAAGAAATTCCTTTGAAACTTCTTCCACTTCAGAATCGGATGGACTTCATGAGAACCTCCTTTTCAGCCAAATTAAGTTGTTAAAAACACTCTTTTGGCCCATTTAAATATTAGACCATGCAGCCGAAATACTTAACCTTCCTCCTTCTGCCTTTCCTCTCCCTTGTCATCTGGCGTTTTGGTAGCTTGATAGTCTGCAATGACTTAGTATGAGCACTTCACCCGAATTGGTCTTAGAAAACTAGAAGAAAGTATCTCTACTGGCACTGTCCTCCGCATCCACAACCATAAGAGCTTTATCTCTGACACTGCCCTTCTCTCTCCAACACCATTTATTTTACGCTGGCCTCACTTTGCGTTTATCACTATCCGAGATTTGATAGCAGTGAATTACAGTTTTGCGGAAAGCCAGTGAAGCTCGAAAGCGGACGCGGTAATCATTCGTGTGTAAGCAATTTATGCGATTCACACGCGTGTGATTTGAAGAAAGTACTGCAAATAATAATGATGAAAGTAAAAGGATGAAGACACAAAAAACAATTGGAAAAGTAATAGGATTTACAAACCAAGAAATGAGCTACCGCCGCGCTATCCAGCTGAAGTACTGTGTCTTTTGTGTTTGTGCAAATAAAATGGGATAAATTGTGGATTTCCCCTCTTCATCATCTGCTCATTCTTATTTGCTTTATTTACTTGAACGGTGTTAATTTCAGCCATGTCTACGCCACCATTTGCACGGCGCATCCAGCTGATTATTCTATGCTCAGCGTTTGCATTTGCTCGTACACTCGCTTAGCTCGTTGAAAACCTGTCACTTTGATCAGCATTTTTTATGCTTATCCTCATAATCAACCCCGCTTCATTGAGCTTAGCGCGGGCTTAGCAGTTTATTTTTATTTTCCCACTTGAAAATTGCCAACAAATGCGACGCTGAATCTATCCTGAAGTTCAAATGCTTAGTTGTTCGTTGGTGTTTTCCCCAAATCATGGCAATTTTTTTTGCTTCCTCTTTATCACTTGGTTTGGTGGGAGTTTATTGCAGGTAAATGACGCTTTGCTTCATTTTGTAGCAGCACTTTTCTGTCACACGTACGCGCACATAAGCCAGCCGATTGGTTTACACTTTAGCTGGCGTTAAATTAAAAATCGGAGGGGCGAGTAATAAAAACAAGCTGTACGGCGGGAAAAGAGGACTTTTTAGAGTGAAACAGTTATTAAAGACGTCAGGGGCTGCGGTGTTTTCAGCAGTTTAGTGATCCGCCTTTAAGTTGGATTATCACATTTGCTTTGACTTGGGGAAAAGAAGACTTAGTGAAACCTTACGTTCCTCATACAGGGAGAAGATGGAGTCTTGAAGACCACTTCTTATTGCGAGCGCCCGGCTATAGAATTTTGGCAGGTGCCTACGTCTTTGTAATCGCCCTAAATTATCTGAGTTTCCAGCATTAATTTTTACCAGCGACGTTTAGATGGCCTGGTAGATCAGAGATCGACGAAAGCCCATAAATCGCAAAACGATAAAAATAGGCATAGCGATATCAATAACCGTAATTACGGCAGTAATTGTACTGATTATTGAGTTTATAATGGCACCACTAAGGCAAAAAGTACGAAAATTTATCGATAAGAAGTTATCCACAATTCCGATAACTAAAATCAATAAAGAAATCTAGATTGCAAACGATTGAAAAATATATCGATAATATATCGGTAACGATAAAATACGATGTCAATAACAAAGCGATTACATACTATAAAATATCGATAGTAAATATTAGGCCAATTAAATCGTTAATAATGATTACGATAACGATAATAAATACGATAAATTATTGATAATAATAACAAAGTTCATTAGCGATAGTAAAAATGATAACGATATTAATAGTAATGAAAACAAAAACAATAACGATAACAATGTATATATCGATAGCAATAAATGAAAAGTCGTAAATATCAAACGATACAAATGCCAAAATCGATAAAAATGGGAAGACGATAATAATGCCAACAAGCGTAAAGATTCGTTACCGAAAAAAACATCGTTACAAATACCAAAACTAAGAAAAGTTATCGATAACAAGTGCACTCATCTTTATTTTTATTTTTCCTCATATACCACATCCGTGTTTGCTGCCAGTAGCCCATTCAGTGGAAGTTGCAATGAAATCTGGCAGCTGCACAAAAGGCCGCCACGACTGCAATAACAGTACGCAAGCAAGGCCTAACAATTCCAGCATAGTATTGCACCAAGTGGTTGGCTATTGTCTGTGGACACAGGAGAACCTTTTTTCGCCAGCTAAGCAAAGCATTTGAGCGCTTTCATGCGAGTTGAGGCGAGATGTAGAAACAGAGAAAGTGGTGAAAGTGCCAACTGGCCATTGTGTTGCAGTAAATTGCACGGGCATTGTATGCGAGTGACGCGAGTGTGGCAGAATTGTGCAGCATTGAAACAAAGCAATTGGCCATTGTAAGCGAAAAAAATTAGGGTTGTGGCAGAGAAAGTGGAGCTGAGCGAAAGTGTTGCGCAAGTAAGGGCAGCCAAGTCAAGTCAAACTGCTCGAATGAGCTTAATTTTAAAGCGCAACGGGCATTAAGTGAGTGCAAGTGTGCGAAATTGGAAATTTTCGAGCCAGTTAGCGCACTTTAGCGCAGCATGTTTATAGTTTGTAGTAGCAGTAAATGTAAAATGTAGTAAATCACCTACTCGGCAATGTTGCGCATACGCCATGGTGCGCCAAGCCAACTAGCCAGCCAGCCAACTAACCGAAAAAATACACAAATTTACTAGTTGGCTGGCAGCATTGGCACTTGTTGTGTAGTGGTAATTTGAGGTCAGAGGAGCGCCTTTCCAATTTTATTGTTTTATTCTTATTTTTTTTGTAGGCAATCGCTTGGTCGCTGGCGCGCTCCTCGCCCTGCCTGCCAATATGTACTTTGTGGCTTTGTGGCCAGCGGCATTAGCGTGCCAAATTGTTTTTTTTGTTATATTTTCATTTATTTGCTTCAGCCTAACATGCATATGTTCCGCTGAGTGCGCTGCGACTTTTAATGGCCGCTAAAGTCAACAATAAACATTTGTAAATTTGCTGCGTCGGCTGTCAGCCATCGAGCCATTTTGGGGCGAAAGTGAAAAAAAGAGTCAAAAATAGACAGAGAGCGCTGGAAAAAGGATAGACACTGACTGCTTGCATACACACATCCATATGTACATAGCTAGGTTATAATAAATGTGTGTGTGCGGAGTGCCTCTAAAATTGTGCCACATATTTGCACAGCTGTCGACAAAAAAGCGAAATCTTGCACATAGAAAACGTTTAACGATGTCTCGCTTGAATTGGCACATATTTTTCAGCTTTAAATTTTTTTCACACAAAAAAAGACAAAACGAACAACTTATTTATAGTCAATAATGTCTAAATTATTAGCAGCGTGAGTTGCCAAAAACTTGGGGTTTGTTTGCGTTGCAGCTGGCAAGTGGTGTTGTGTTTTTGTGAGTCAAAGGCTAGCTAAGGCAGCGAAGTATTTAAGGAGTTCATATTTTTTAAAGACATGAAAGTATTGTTGAATTGTTGAATAACTTGTTAAGTTAAGAACTAAAAATAATTGAAAAAATTCAAATAATTTTGATTTTTTTTGGTTAAAAAAATGTTAGCGATCTAAAAAAAAACGTAAGCGCCATTTTTTCGAAATTTTTGTTTTGATGCCGAAATGCTCCCCGAGTATTTAGTTGCAGTTCTGCATAAAAAATTAAAAAAAATTTCGGCTAGATTTTTTTGGCGAACAAAATTTTTTTATGCATTAAGAAGTAAGCATGTTTGGAAAACTAGTTTTTTTTCATTTTATTTAATTTTAGAAATTTTCATAATTAATTTATGGGTCTTAGTTTACCAAAGACAGCGAAATACATATATTTATGGCGTCAGTATTTTGGAATGCGACAAGAATAGAGTTGAATTGTTGAAATAATTGTTAGATTAAAAAAAAATGAAATTAAAAAATATGAATTCTTAGCTTGAGAAAAAGAGAAAAAGATTTTTTAGGCTATGAGCATTATTATTAAATAAATAAAACCAAGAAAATCTCAGGTTCTAGGGAGATAATTGATTTTATTACAACGCTTTTATCAACTCCAGAAACTTTCAATGTTGTGTTCCAGAAACTTTCAATGTTGTGTGTCCGACACCATAAAGCAAAGCTTTGAAAAGCTCCTATAAAAAAGCATAGTGAATAGGGCGAGGTAGATGACATCTAGATGTCGCCCTATGTACTACGTTTGCNTTTTGAAAATACTCCAGTTTTCTTTAGAAAATGTTTTATTTTTTTTTTAATATTTTTTTTAATACTTTTTGGAAGTTTTTTTAATATCTTCTTTGTTTATTATTTTATAAGTTTCGTTTTAAATATTACTCAAAATTTATTTTAAAATTTGATTTGCAGAAACAAAAAACAATTTATTTAAAAATGAAGTCATATGTTAAGAAAATAAAAAAATGGCTCAAGAAATATTTTCGTAAAAAAAAATAAGTGAATTTTAATGATAAAGAATTATCGTTTTATCTACATAACAGCGCAGTGTTGAATATTTTTTCGATACATTGATAGACAACAAATTTTAATACATCTCTCACATACGTAAAAAACATTTCTTTGTTTGTACTAAACATCTTAATTTTTAATCTTAAACAAAAAATTAAAATTTTCTCTTCAGATATCATAGATAAACAAAAAATTAAAATTTTCTCTTCAGATATCAACAAAAAAAATGGTTTGCATTTTCTTAAGCTTTGACATTGCCTTCCATTATTTTCCTTAATTTCTAACTTAATTTCCTCTCTTCTTTGCAGCAAATAATGGTAATTTCACGCGCGGGCGCGACATAAAAATAGCAAACAAAAGAAATGCCACCATCAGCGCCAAGTAACAAAAAAGGCTACAACAACAGCAAGAAAATGTGCCCAAGAAAGCTGTAAGTACTCGTATTTATTTAGAGAAATTTAATTAAAAAGGCCTAAGTAAAACAAAAGGCAACAATGCTCGAAAAATAAAACCTCTCAACAAGTAACTGTAACTATATTACATAAAAGTAGCGAGAATTTGCAAAAAAAGCAAGCGCAAACATGAAGAGCGTTAATGAAATGAAAACAAAGGCGAAAATCGGGTCGACCGTGGAACAAAAGAATACAAAAAAAAAAAATCACAGAAAAAATTTCATCTCATTCATTCTCTAGGCACAATGCAATTAAAGGCGACAAAAAATATAAGAAAATAATGAGAAGGTTTTTAGAGTACAACGGGGAGCACGAAGAATCAGTTGAAATCAATTAAAAAAAGGCAAGACAGTGAAATGAAAATCAGGAAGCGATTTTAATATTTTAATTTTAAATTTAGATTATTATTTTCTATATTTTTTTCTTTTATTTTTGTTGTTGAATTCTTGTATTTTTCTTATAATTAATTTTTTATTATTAATTTTCAATTTACAAATTTGCACTAAACTTTCTTTTTTTTGAAGTATTCGAATTTTCGTCAACTAATTTTACGTTGATCGCAAATTTCCAAAAATTACACTTTTTATGTTAAAAACTTTTTAATTAATTTATAGCTAATGAGTACCTACAACTTTTTTTTTTGATTTCTTTTGTGCTCTATTTCCTACTATATTTAAATAAAAAATGTTTAAATAATTTTTCCAACTGTAAAAGTTCCACTAACTCATATTTTCATTTTATAAGTTTGCCATAAAATTTCCCAGTATTTATTCTTTCTCTTTGTCAAAGGTTATAATATTGAGATCGCGAATCTTGGCTTAGGTTATGAATTTACAATTTTTTAATTTCATTACGCACAAAATAATTTTTTTTAGGTGGCAAAATTCCCAAAAATGTATACATTTCACAGTAAATATATTCTTTCTTGGCCTTTTTGACTAATTGGCTTTGGTCATGCAATTTCCCAACATATTATAAAGTTATGAACATTTAATTGAATTTTTTTTTTTTAATAATTTTGTATTTGATTTGAGATTGAATTTTGTTTTTGATTAAATCTGAGTAAAAATGTCCCTGTATTCTAAATTCATACTTTACTCATTAAATTAAATTTCTTGGGTTGCGAATTTTAAACCTTGATTTCTTTGTATTAATTTTGAATTTCCCAGTATTTTTTAGATTTATTCATTTTACATTAAATATTTTTTCTTGGCTTACAACTTAAAATTTTAACATTTTTGATTTGATTGTTAATTTCCCAAAAATTTTTCAAGTTGTAAATATTTATCCTTAAATATAATTTTTTTTGAATGATTTATAAAGATTTTTTTGAGTTGAAATTACAAATTTTACATAAAGTTTACATAGATTTAAAATTTTTTTTTTTATAGTTTTCAATCCGATTAAAATTTTCCCAGTATTTTAAGATTCATACATTTATTATCAATTAAATTAATGAATTAAATTTTTATGTATTTTTTGAGTTTCACATAAAATTCAAATATTTCAGTTTCGTCCTGATTTTAAATTTCCCAGTCATTTTTTAGTTTTAAGTTTCTCATTACATTTAAAACTTTTCTTCATAATTGCACTTAATTTTGTTTTACTAAAGTTAAAGATGTCGCATAAATTTTTTGATTGTGCCGGCTAATAACCTCCCATTATTTTTTAAGTAAAAATTTTTGGGACTTAAGTAAAAAACTTAATTTACAATAAAAATTTTTTAAAATTTTTATTCTTGTTATAAAATTTCCCAGTATTATTTTAAGTCGTATTTTTTATTCTTAAAGCCGTTTTATCAACTAAATTTTTAAATTTATCGTTCCTTTAAAAACAAATTGTGTGCTGAAAAAATGTGTTTGAAGGGCAGATAAATCTTAAGACCTGCTTGAGATATTTTGAAAAAATAAACAAAATCAAAATTAAAAATTTAAAAAATTTTTCTTAAAAATGCCGACTTATTCCGTTATGTTATTTTTGCAACTTTATGCACTCCAGATTTCGTCGTCAAAACCTTCACAGCATTAGAGCTTATCAAATAAAAAATCTGTTCAAGGCTTTAAAAGAATCTCTCAATGAAACTTTATGAATTCGCCATTTTAGGAATTTTTTTGGTTGTGTCTTTAAAATTCTTCAAAGTTTTTTTTTTGTTTTGTTTTTCTGCTCTTTGCTAACCAACCCTGAATTCATTCAACATCAATGCAGCAAGTTTTTGAACCCAGCCCTGAGCGGATGTGGCATGCGACAAAAGCCAAATCATGCAATTTTTAAGTGCAACTATCATTTGCAACAGCAGCCACAACAAAAACACAATGGCAACCATGCATTGTCATCGGCGCTGCAGCAAAATCATTGATCGATGATAGCGCTCATTAATGATAATCACGCAAGCATTCATTACATGCGCGAGTGCGCGTTAAGGTTTCAAATTTTTTGCGGTGATTTTTTGCAGAATTTTTTCTGATTAGGTGTTTTCTTTTTGGTTTTGCTATTTTTTGTCATCACTTTTTTTTTCTTATTTCGATACTCTGCTGGCTGAAAATATAGTTGAGTGTACGCTTGAGCGAATGATAAATCGCTTGTTTTTAATTTATTTCAATTCATTAAATTTTCAAGCTATTTTAAAATGCTGCTGAAAATCTGTGTTTATGATTAAAGTTGTAAAATCATTTTTTTTTATCAAAAGAATCAAGCGAAAATGCTAGTTGAAAATTATGAAGCATGAATGTCACGAAAACTGCTAATTAAAAACTTTGATTTGTGACTGCAATCCGCTGAAGCGCATAAAAATACAAAGCCGCGTGTTTTTTGCTGTCATATAATTAACAGTTTTTTTTTTCAAATGAAATCATAACCACTTTATTGCCGTCAAATGCACTCAAGTGTCCTCTTTGGCCGCCTTTTGATCACTCCCTTCTCACTTTCGCTCTCTATCTCTCTGCTGACTGCATTATTTTCTGCTTTTCATTGACACACAATTAACTGAAAACCATTAATGCTACATTTAATCGCATCAATGTTGTAATTAATTGTAACATCATGAGCTGCACACAGGGAATTACGATTACATATTGCCGATGAAGTGGCGGCGCACGCGGCGTATGATTAACCTGCTTTGGTAAGCCAAGAGATAATTAGCGAAAAAATATGCGTAAATATTTGTATGAAGCATATGACAAACAAAAGGTAGACAAGGGCGTAGCTGGAACATATTTTGAGCGCAGTACGTATTTTAAGACCCACCAATTCAACGAAAAAACACAAGGAAAAGTGTTGTAGTGATTCTACTTTTATTAAAGGAATTTTTTCAAACAACAAATTTTGAATGAAATTAAAAATTACAAGCAAAATTTTTTTTTGAAATAAATTTTTTGAAGTCAAATTAAAAAATAAAAAATTTAAGTGATTTTTTGGCAGCGTATGTTTTAAGCAAACAGGGTATTTAGTCGCGGAATTAAAGAAAAAAAAAATTAGGCTTATTTCTTTGAAACAAAATTTCTAAGCAAGATTTTCAAAGCAAATTTATCTATGAATTTCTTTTGGAAATATTTCTTTAACACTTTTTACATTTTTACTTAATGATTTTAGCATTTCTGTGTCAACATTTTTAAGCATTAATTTTGAATTTCTTTCGAAAATATTTTTTGCATGTTTTTTATTTTTTTATAAATTTTTTGTTAAATTGTTAAAGAACAGTTCGTTAAGCAGATCTTTTAAAACAAATTTTGTTTATGTTTTTTTTTTTAAGAATTTACATATCATTTTTGTTGGCAACATTGGTTAAAACATTGATTTTGAATTAAATGATTTTAAAGTAAATATGTTTTTGAATCAAATTTTATAAACACATTCAAAGAAAACATTAAACAACGGTTAGTTTTCAAATTTGTGTTTTTTCTGAACATTGATATTGAGTTTTAAGTAAATTTTGTTTAGCGAGAAAAATATATTTGCAAAGATTACTGGATTGAAACAATTTTCAACCCAATTTTTATGTTTTTTTCTAAAGCACTAATTTTGCATGAAATAATTTTAAAGGATTTTCGTTTTCAAAAACAAAATTTTAATGAGTTAATTTTGTGAAGTAAAAAATATATTTGGACAAATTTTTAACCAAACTTTTTATGTATTTTTTCTGTAGCATTATTTTGAATGAGATATTTTTAAAGGATTTTTATTTTAAAAACAATAATAATCCCCAGTTTCACTGATCAATTTTAAAATTTATCAGGTTGCTAAAATTTAAAAGGAGAATTGTAATAAATTGTGTGTCATTTTAAATTTTAGCCAAAATTTTCTCTGAGCACATATTTTTTTTTAAACAAACATGTTTTGAAACCTTTTTTTAAGTGTAGTGTTTTGAGAAATTTAATTTTAAGCAAAATTTTATTTGGTTTTGAAACTAAATATTTTCGTAGTAATTTCTTTGTGAAAAAATTTTTTTAGAGATTTTTAGATAAATTTTGTTCGAGAAAATTTTTAATAAATTTTTAACAGATATTTTTGTGGCAAAGAAAAAAATGGGTTTAAAACGTGCGAAACTTTTTCGAAACAACATTTTTTAGGCAAATTTTTCGAAAAATACTTTTTTTTGCAGTCAATTTGCTAGCTAAAATAAATATTAAAAATTTTTCCAGAGAGAAAAGTAAAAAAAATTTTTTTTTTTCAAACAAATATGTATGTCTTTCAAGTGAATATGATTTTCAAGCAGAAACATGGCAAATACATTTTTAGTACTTAAGTTGCAAAAGAAATTAAATAAATTAAAAGTAGGAAAGGGCCCCCTCCTTTCTATAACCGCTCCTTAAGCAACAAGTAGTATGTTAAATCCAAAACAATAGAGACAAAAATTTCACAGTGACAACAATGCTAAAGAAGAGTTAATGGCAATGGCAATAAGAGAAAATTATTAAAATGTAAAAAAAAAATATAAACAATAACAAATATAAAGCGACCGCAAAAGACTCACACACACAAGCTTACATATATAGGCGCACAATGGATGTTGTTGGCTGCCCGCAAAAACAGGCAATAAAAGTCGAGAAAAACCAGTGCGTGAAAAATTTGCTACAAAAATTGTACATAAAAAATTCAGAACTGGAAAGCATAGAGAACAACAATATGCTATCAATATTGTCAATAACGTGCGAAACTTATTAAAATTTTATTGCCATGCAAAAATGCGCATATTCATAAAAATTGCAAGCATTTACAGCGGACATATGTATCTATGAATGCCGCTGAGTAGATATGTACATAAATAAATACATAAATAAGCAATGGCGTGGGTGGTGAAAAAAGTGTGGACATTTTTTTCAACTGGGGAAAACAAATGGAAATCAGTGGGCAGAACAGCCACTGAAGTTGACCTAAATTAAAATGAAGAGCAAAAATATAAATATTACTGCGAGTTTTTACATTTGAAACAAAAAAAAAAAAAAAAAAAAAANCATTTGCTGGCCGCACAAGCGCCAGCCTCAAATGTAGCGCCTCACCGCTTCGGCTATTTGGTGGCAGGCAACAACAAATTTCCCCTTGGAAATGCCACTTAATGGACGAGCAGCGCTGTCGCGGCAGGCAAAACAAAGGCAAAAAATGGAACGCTTAAAAAATTCATATCAAGCATCCATCGCACACGCAACGTGTGGCATATTGAGTTAATTTCAATGAATTTGATGCTCGTCAATAGCAGTAGCGACGACGGCAAAAGCGGCAAAAAATTGGCGCCGAAACAAAAATCAGCTAAATGAGTGCAATAAATGGGAAACGCGAGTAAATTAATATTGCAAAATATTTTTGCAATGTTTTTCACGATGTTTATAAATTTGGCTAACTTTTTTTGCTTTGTTGTTTTTTTTTAATGGAATTGTTTTAAAATTTTTTTTTTGAATTTTTTTTTGTACTTTAATTTTTTTCTAATTTTTGCCACAATTCATTGAAACGCACTGCTGCGTAAAAAAATGTGCAAATGTGTGTGTTTGTATTCACACAGATGTATAACATATGGCATAAGTATGTCTGTTGGCCATTAAAGAACGCCATCCAACCGCGGAGGGCCTAAAAAAGTGGGCCAACACTATTGTTCTTTAATTGCCGCGACAAATTGACTGCTGTTGGTTGCATGCAATGCATTGATCGAATTAAAAGTGTTCAGCGTAAAAATATAATAAATTACCTTTAAATTTTTTTTGTTTGGAAATAAATTCTTTTACATAATTTTTGTTCCTGTTTGAAGCACGCACGACTATTATATTTTTGCGAATTTCAAGCACTAAAATTGCAGCACAGAAAATAGCCTAGCTAAAAAAGCAATATATTTTGTGCACTAATAATTTTTTTTTATGAATTTTAAAACTTTTTATTGAATTCGTTTTTCGCATACTTTTAGAAGCAACTATTTCTATAGCCAGGTTTTCATGGGTATTTTTAGTAAGCAAAATTATAAAAAAGATTATTTTCAAAGTTTCTTAACGCAAAATTATTTGGAAAGACATTCGAATTAAAATAGGTTTTTTTTGTAAAATTTTATTTCAATAACAGAAAATATTTAAGAGGACTATTTTATGGTAAATGTTTTTGAAGCAAACTCGAATTTCTTTAAGCAATGTATCTAGGAAAATTGGTTTAGGTAAATTTTTCTATATTTTTTTTTTTTTAATTTCAGCCAATCTTTAACTATGTATTATTTTTTCGATGCATTTGGTTTTGAAACCACTTATATTTTATGAATTTTTGATATCTGAAGAAAAAACTTTTTGCAAAAAAAAAAATGTTGCAAGCAAATGTTTTTGAAGCGAAATTTGTTTTTTTAACTTAAAAATGTGGGAAAAGATGCATGAATTTTTTGGCTAAAACAATTTTGAAATTAAAAAATATTTTCGTCGGTTCTTACAGCAAATTTTTGAGATTTTGCAGCCTAATATTTTTTTTTCATTAAAAAAAATATAATTTTTGTATCGCATTTTTTCCCAAGTTTGTAGATTTCTCCTAAAATCATACTCCCTTCGAACCTAACTTTCTTAATTTAAATGTTTTAATAAAAAAAAATAAAAATTTTAGTTGACTTTTTGGATGCAAATATTTTTTCATTTTCTATAAATATTTTGACACATAAATTTTCTTTGAAGAAGATATTTCCGAAATAAATTTATTTAAAAATGTTTATAAGAAAATTGAAGCTGTGGTATGGTTTTAAAGTACTGTATCGAATTTGGTGGAATTCAAAAGTAATTTAACTAAAAATTTTTAAAAAATATTTGAACACCTATAAGAAATTTGTTTTTAATAAATTCCTATTAAACATTTTTTTTAGAAAATTAAGGTTTTTTGTTGCCACAATGAGGCGGTAATTCAGATATTTAATTTCTTAAAGTGTTTTCTCGAACCTCTTTCGGGTATAATTAGAAGAGAAACTAAGCATTCGATACTTCAAACAATTTTATTTCCGCACTGAGAGGGGAGGAAATTAATTCATCAAAGGGAAAATAAAGATACCCAATAAACTATTCCCTTTCCCCATTCCATTATGGCGCTTTAGCAGCCCACTTTTCAATCGAAAGGTATTGCAAAATGCAGAAAGAGTTGAAAAATGCCAACGAATTGCAAACAAAATCAAAAAAAATTACTTACAACATTGGCTGTCAACAGCGGAGTAACAACAGTAAACAACATTTAACAACACAAATAGATTGCTTTTGTTATTTTCTTTTTCTATTCCACTAAACTCAGCAATGCGAAACAAAACAACGCGCGACCGGCGACGACCAGAATAAACAACAGTAAGCGTTTCACCGCTGAGCGCAAACAGACAGCAGACAGCAGCAGCTGTAGGAAATAGTGACAACAACTCAATGAACACCAAAGTTACTTGTTACTATAAGTAAACAAAAATGCTTGTTAGTGCTGCTGCTGCTGCTGCAGAAAAAGAAAGAAGTGCAACATACAACCTGGCAAAAAAATAAAAATAAAAAAATACGTGAAGGAAGTTCAGCGAAATTGAAGCTTCGCATAAAAGTCGCGTGGAAATCACGTTTTGTTTAGCTGGAGTAAATAGTCATTTGTGTTAAGCTAACTAACTGTATAACAAAAGCAATAATGATAGCTGGCAACAACTGCCGCTACGATGCAGCAATGTTGCAGCAGGAAAGTTGTTGTGGGAAAGGCAAGTCAAAGAAAAAGCGAGGCTAAACAATCAGTAAGGAAATTGTTGATCTGTGCTGCTAGTTGGTTGATTGTTTGCCTGTTGTTTTTGTTAAGGTTTTTGTTGTGTCTAACTATTTATTAGCAGTGCATGTTGTGAGCTTTCTTAGGAATTTTGTTGTTGTTCTTGTTATGTCGGTGAGATTGCCGGTGTTTTGTGTAGCATTGTTTACAAGGTTGCTGACTATTCGTAAGCAGAAAGGCAGAGGAAGTGAAGAAGTTTAGTACATTGATAGAATAAGCACGGAAATGAAGATGGATTAAGAATTGGCAGTAGAAAAAATTATAAAAAATTTAATAACAACAAAAAAGTTATACATAAATGCTTCATGCCATAATATACCTATAGCCATGCTGCGGAGCTGAAGAAATTTCCCTACTGTGCTTTCGAATTCAATTCCAATCATACTCAGTGCCAAAACGTTTGCCACAATTTATTTGGAAAACTTTTTATTTTAGTCAAAAATGTGAAATGCAAATGTGCAAATAGCCATTGAATAGGGTTTCTAGTAAACCAATACTTATATATTCCTAAAAATGTTCGATCTTTTTTGGTGAAAGTAAGTAAGTATCTAAAATGTAAAGGTCTTCTAGCAAATGGCAACTCATAAACCTTAAGTTCATTATTCGTAGCGCGAGAAGTGTTCAATGAGTTCCATCTCTTTCTCGTCTTTCCTACTGAAGATCATGTGGCACGTTAAGTTTACTATATGAAGGTCTATCTTCTGGATATTTTGAGCAAACCCCGCGTTCTTTGAACGCACTTCGATAGGCCTCGGAGATTGCTTAGGTGCGTTGGGCATCCCAAACTTTCATAGATGAAACCCCGCTTTTCCGTAGGGTAGGAAAAATTTTGCTAAAGATGGAAAAGAGCTGAACAATAGTAATGCATAACAGATGTGCCTAAAAGTATGTCACATAATTGCTAAGACATTGAATATAAAATGAGTTAATTTCCTAATTATGAGCGGTTATTGCGCCTGTCTGTAGATGTTGCGTATTCTTAGGCTAAACTGTTGTTCAATCAAAAAAATTGTCATTTGAAAAATAGGTACGCGTATTAGAGCCAATCTGATAGCTTTTAAGTTGAAAAACCAAAATTTTCGAATACAAAAAAAAATTTTTGAAGAAAAAAGTCTCCCCAACCTCGAAATTTCTCTGAAAAACACCTTCGTTGCCTATTTTACTCCATATCCTACTCCGACCTTTGTTTACTAATTTTCATTTAAGTTTAAATTACCTACCCATCTGTGTCGCTCACTTTTATACTTTGAAAGATTACCGCTCCATTTAGCCCTTTATTTAATCATGCCACTTCACTTAACTTCCGCTTCACTTCCTTCCCCAGGTATTTGCAGCAATTTAATTAATATTTTAAATGTTTTCAAAAAGTTTGTTAAGCGATTAATTAAATAACATCTGCTCCTAAAAGTTGGCAACACCGAAATTACTTTTATTAAAAAAAAGTACCGACCAATTTTCTGTTGTTGCTATTTGCTGTAAATGTGCCAAGTAATAAGCATTGAATTATGGCAGCATTTGTTGTAATGTGAGTTTAGAGTAGTTAAGGTGAGTGGATATGGAAAGGAGAGAGAAGAGAAAAGGAGAATGCGTACACAAGAAGGCTGCCTCCACGGTATGAATGCAAACTTTGCTCACTCGCTGGCATTTTGTTGGCTCATTTATGAAGTTGAAATGCTTAAAAGCTGAAAAATATATGAAATTTTCATTAAAGAAATTAAGCTTAAAATGGCTGTTTTTCCAAAGTAATAAATTTTCATATAAAAAGGCCTCAAGCTCAATAAAAATTGTTTACTAAAAATTTAGGGTAAAATTACTTTTAGAATGTAACTTTTTCATTCAAAACATTTTAGTTTTTTGGTGGTTTAAAAAAGTCTAATTCCTACATAGATTTTCTTTAAAATAACGGTCTCACTAAAAATTTTCAATATAAATTTGTACAAAGCCAATAAATAATAAAAAAGGGTGTGTTCAAACATTTTAAAAATTTTCATTATTTTGCAATACAAAATTGAATTTAAATACTAAATTAAATCTAGTTATGTAAATGTAAGGAAACTGTAAAAACTACTTTTTTTTAAATTTAAGTAAAAAAATTATTTGAAATTAGAATTTTACGTAATTTTTTTTTAAATAAATTAAGTAATTTAAAATTAAATATATTCGTGTCGTATTGTTGTATGTTGTAAATTTTAAAAGCTTAAATAAATGTTTAGAGAACATGACAACACAACCAACTATTTTTAACACTGCCAAAATTTATAAGATGACTTTGAGTTTTACGACAAACAACAATACGACACTTACGACATCCTTGTGAAAACCCCATAAATTAAAAAAAAAAATTTTTTCATTTGAAATTAAAATTACAAAACTACACTACGTCTAGATGTTTTTAACAAAGCTAGCTTTTCATTTGATAATTAAAACCCCAACTGAGAACTTATGAAAAAAAATTTAAATTAAAAATTTTCTCTTGCATCAAATAAATTTAAAATTTAAATTCAAAAATGTGTGGTGTTGAAAAAGTTCTACTTTTTCACGGCTTTAATGTAATGCGAAATTTAAAAGTTATTATCCAATTTTCTTTAAATTTATTCTATTAATTTAAAAAATGTATGGCATTAGGGAGAGTCATCAAACTTATTGTTTTTACTTTTTGCCAAAAAAAAAAAATTAAACCACATTTACAAACAATTAGGGTCCTTGGTTTTTTTTTATTTTTGGATTAAAATTTTTTTAAAGCTAGCGGCTCGGCAAATTAGTACAAAAAACAGTACATAGTTACTCATTGCACATCGCATGCTACATTGTCATCAGAGTCTCCAAAAGTTTTTTTTCATTATTTTTCCCTTTTTATGTCTTTCATTTTTTGCCCTTTTTTTACGGCACTCGTAAATTTTTTCACCAATCCATATTTTATAATTTGCATGTCAGCCATGTCGCCACGTAATCGGTGGCAATTTCAGCGACACTATGCCATTATGTAAATTGTCAATTGACATGGACCCTAGAGGGCGGAAATGCAAACAAAAATAAAAATATCAACCAAAAACCGTAGGAAAAATATTAAAAAAAGGAAGTTATTTAAAAATGGTAAAATGCGGTATTTGACATTTGTCACGTGACGGCGTGGTTCGTGCGCTGCCTGTGACACCAAATTCAAATCGCGTACCGCACCACATACACCGACACGCACACTATTGCAAATCGGTTTATTATGCGGTTTTAGTGTGCTTCGCCTTTGGCAAATACAAATGATATGCTAAGTGTAAATACAAAAGCTGTCAAATTTTGACAGCCACAGACGCTGTTGTTAAGTGACAAGAATGCAAAGTTTTCCAATTTTTCTGCGTTAGAAGTATATAAAAATATAATAATAATAGAAATGCGAACAAAAAATCATTATCGATATCAATTTTTTTATCGATTTAATTATTTCATGGCGCGAAAATCATCGTTATTTTTATCACTTCTGTTACCTCGTTGCTCATTTAGAAAATTTTCATTTTTAAACTGTTAAAAAATCGTTAATTCATAATTTTTTAGATCTTTAATTATTTGGACTCATTGTTTCGTTATTTTATGATTTAAATTTTTTTTTATCATGATCGAAGATTTTATATCTAAAATAGGATTTTAACCTTTCCGAAAACTACCGTTATCGTATATGCTATCGTTATTGTTTTTTATCGATTATATAAATACAAGTTATCGAAAAATTGATTGTTATCGAAATAGCTATCGTTATCGGCATATTTTTACTTTTATTTTTTAATGTACAGTTATCGAAAAAGTAAACAAAATAATTGGCGTTATTGATTTTATGAATTTTATTTATGTACAAAAAAATTGCTACAAAATCACTATTTCGTATTTAAATAATAGTAGGTGCAAATTTCTCGTTAAATTTAAGCCTAAAATATCGAAAGCACTTAAGTCGCATCTCCTACTGTTTAAATGCGAGCCAGCAATTTTTGTTTTTTGTTTAAGCTCGTTAAGAAAAACTCATTAGCCAACAACTCCCGACACCAGTGTCAATGGCAAACAACTGCAACAACTTGCCAACTCAATTATCAACATTTCGCACTTTGCCACTAGGAGACAAGATACACATAAACATACCGTACTTATCAAAAAATTATCCTTTCTCATGCAACTGGCGGCCGGCCACACATTTAGGCAGCAAATGATTACAGACAAACTGATACAAAGGAAAGGGTAGCAAGAAGCTGACTAGCATGATAACAAAAAAAAAGTATAGCAAATTAAATAAGTAAACAGAGAACCCTTTTAATTGTCCAAAGCGCAAAACGTGCTGACCGACCGACCGACCGACCGACCTAACAAGGGAATTTCGCCTCACTTTGGCCTTACTTTCACTTTCTTTCCTTTACTTTCAGCCGCTTGCCTATTTCGTTTGCTCATTGCACTCATTTCCATTAACTTTCATTGCTTTAATGATTACTCGGTCATCCTTTATCGTTTTTTTTTTGGTTTGTCTGTATGTTCATTGGCGTAGGAATAGCAGCAGAGCTGAAAAACTCAAGGGAAATGAGTGAGCACTGATAGCCTCCTTTCTTCGCTCGGTAGCCTACTTTTGTATAAATTTCATGGCGATGCCTTTATTCCAAATGCCGTTGAAAGCTATTTTATGAAAACAGCATCAAAAATAACAAACAACATTCCTTGCAAGCAAAGTATGACGCTTTCTGTCTGCTATGTTTGCCTTAAAAGCAGTAAGCTTCAAATCGAGTAGCTTTCGATTACACAGGAATATAAATGCATTCATACTTTCTAAAAGTTAGCTAAGTTCCTCAATTTTCCACCGCTGTTGGCCTTTAATTGGTTAACACAAAAGTGGTTTGGCTGCCATCTATGTATGTAGATGGTCTGAATAAAGTTTTATTTCACTTTTTAGTCACTTTTACTTTCAACATCAGTTTCACTTCTGGTCTCAGTGGTATATTGAGCGCTTTCATTAGCTCTCTGTATACCATTTACTTGCTCACTGCCTAAATTTTTTCTTACCATATTTTATGTCTGTTTGTTTGCTGGCGGAATTTAATTTCTGCCAAGTATGGTTTTCATGGTTTTCTTTTCCGACTTTTATCCTTGGGTACTTCCCACAATCACCATTCGGTTTGAACTTGGTTTTTAAGGGTTTTGTAAAAGAATGAACTGTAATTTTATTGAAAATTCTTAAAAATAAATAAATAAACATATGTGGCAAACAATATGACTTGTAAATAACGGCTATAGATATGACCGATACCTACGGTGACCATATTTCTGCGGGCAAAAATCGTGACTTTTGTAAAGCATCCAATTCGAACACACAATTTTTTTTCTTAGAATTAAAATACATAACATCTTTTAATACAGGTTAAAACAAAACAAAGAGAAAAAACTTGCAAAAATGTTTATACGAATACATACATACATATTTACGGCGGCGAGAATGTAAATAGGTAAAAGACATTTAGCAAGTTTTTAATTATTTTTTTATGAAAGTATACATAGTTTACTATCTAAAAAACCATGAAAATCAAAATTTCAAACTTTTTTTTAACAAATGTTGATCAAAATTTTAACATTTTTTAAAATTATTTGAGTATGCAGGTTTGTAGGCCATTAAATTATTGTATAATAAAGTGCAAGTTTGAGGTAGTTTGGACTTACAGTTGATTTTGACAATTTTTTGTTTGCGCATTTTCTTCCATACAAAGCATCGAGCTCTAACCGCCAAAATAACGTAAGCGACATTTTGTACAAAATTTTCTTTTTGATGCAGAAATGCATCTAGATGCTCTAGGAATATTTCTGCATCAAAAAAAATAAAAAAAAAAATGTCGCTTACGCATTTTTTTGTATGGAGAATACCTTCCAAAAAAATTTCAAAAATCAACGATAAGGCCTAGCACTTAAAATTTGCACTAAATTTGAATGGGCTACAAACAAAACTGCATACTCGGAATGTTTCTAAGGAATCTAATTAAAAAGCTTAAAATTTTGATGAAACATACATGAAATCATCGAAAGGGGAATGGAAAAGAATGCTAAAATGTCTATTCCCTATTTAAATTTTCGCCACTGTATTTATAGCTTATATTTTTCATATCCATTAATTCTTTGAAGAAATTAGCATTATTTTTTATAGTTTCACTAAATTCAAGTTACAATCGTTTCATAAAAAAAGAAACTTAACAAATGATTATGGAAACCTTAAAAAAATTGAGACAAGAATGACAGTCTGTATATAAATCCAAAAGTGATAATTTTAAAAATATCAATACCAAAAATTAAAATGATATTAGTACTCATCATCAAATCATTGCTATTTCGCTGATGACAATTCTCAACTTATACAAATATCTAAAAAACCGCATTTATCGAAATTAAATTTATAAAGCGATTTATAAGTACATTTAATTTGAAGTAAAAAATAAAATCTCGATAAATTTTATAGTATCTATGAAAACAAAAAAAAAAACTCAATAGCTAAAATCAGTAAAAAAGCAAAATTCTCGACAACATAAATCGATAAAAAAAATCGATAACAAGTATTACAAACCTTATGCATTTCAACAACTATTTATAATGAATCCGATAATTATAACAAATATTCGATAACTATATTGAAATCGATTAGAAATCAAAATTATCGATAAAAATTCACCTATTATAACAACAATGGTATGGGTTTCGAAAATTACAATGGCTTTGACAATAACAAAATTATCGATAACTATGTATAATGATTTAAATAGCAATACAAAATTTTCCTTAATTATAATTATAATATAATATAATAGTTAGAGCAAAAAAAAGTAAAAACTTTATTTTTAAAAACGCTCCAGTTAGTACCAGTTAATTGCGTAATTTTTGTGACTCAAACTCAAAGAGCCAACGCGATTGATAGGCAAACCGCAAAAAAAAGAAAAAAAATAAAAATTGAACAAATTAGTTGACGGCTAGAGATAATAAAAGAAACAGATAAAAAGAGCAACTGGTTAAGTAAAACATTCACAAATTTCCTCCAAACACACTATTCGATAATCAAAAGAGATAAAAACCGTAAAAAAGTGCAACATTTACTTCGGAATGCTAGACTGTCAAATAGCTAATGAATGAACGATTGTCTGTCTACGCTACTTCTTTAATTAACGGTGCCAAATCAAATCAGAAAAAATGGTAAACAAAACTAGCAACTAGTAGAAAGTGAATGAGTCGGAATAAATATCGCAGCAAAAACAACAACAACAAAACCAGATTAATTGTAGCATTGCCGGCGGCAAGCATTGCAGCTTTGCAGCTTTTATTTTGATCCTCGCTTTTGGCCATAAATCAAGGCAGACAAACAAAGTGATTAGGCCAAGTGGATGATCAACATTAGATTGTACTTTCAATTGCCATGAAGATCGTGATGAATATGGGAAAAAGGCGGCGATGTGGCTATTAGGTAATCAAAAACAAAAAATTTAAAAAGAAGTAAAACCAAAGAGGCAAACAAATGAAAGAGAAATATGTTATTGCTGCTACGATCAGCTATTGATTTTATAGAACATCGATTAACCAAAGACTTTGTGACTATTTATTCATGGGAATTGAATATTAAAGAGAGTGATTTCATCAGCATTGACTAAGAAGTCCGCCATGGGTAGGTGGTACACCCTTTCTTCAAGAAGTAATGAAAAGTGAATGAAATGATGTCTTTTCACAATTTTTCAAAGCCTCAAATATTAGCTTGTTAGCTCTTTTAATCAGAGAAATACAAACCCAAGATGCCAAGACTATCGAGAGACTGTAAAGTAAGTGCAAATGTCTAGGGGCCATATTCGAGTAGAAAATTATAGAAAATATTTTTTTTTCTTATTTTCAATGCATTGATAAAGAATGAAATGGTTGGAAATTTTTCGAGACTTTGAGATCTTTTCCAGATTTTAGGAGATTCTTGTGTGTTTTTTTTTTGAAATATATTCGGACGTTTCGGAATTTCTCGCATTTTTTTAAACCTTTTGAAATTTTAAATATCAGGCTAATTTTTCTTTTTAGTTTTGTCTTAAAAAATGCAAAGGCAAATTACTCGAAATATTTAAAGTTTATTGTTTACTAAAATTGATTACTTCATGCGGTCTCTGAAAGTTAAATTGCATTCAAAAGAAAACGTTTTTAATAAAACTTAACAGCTAGGTACAATAATGTTATTAAAAAATCCAAAAGAAAATTTTTTGTTTGCGAAAATTTCTTAAATATATAAATAAATTATTCACTTAGGTTAATAAAAAAATGTATGAGTAAAAAATTTAATACATTGTTTTATTTTTTTTTAATTAGAAAAAAAATTTGATGTATGTATCAAATATTTTCTTCGTTCAAAAATAAAATCTATATTTTTTTGGAAATAAATGTATGCATGCTTATCGAAATAATAATTAAATAAATAAATAAATAAGATATATACAAAAATTAAATAAAAAATGTATCTAATTTTAAAATATTTTTAAGTAAATGATAGTTTTTTCTTGCTCGGTACTTATTTTTTTTCTAACAAAAAACTTTCATCATTCCATTTTGTGAACCCCAAAAAAGATTAAAAATTGTTTAAGAATTTTATTTTCGCCAAAAAAATAATACGACATTGAAAATTTGTATACTCGTTATTTATTTTTATATAAAAAAATTTAAAAAATAAAATTTATCATGCAATTATTAACACAGAATTAGTTTGTTAAGTTTAATAACCTTCTTCATAAAAAAGAAAAAATATTTAAAAATTTCCATTTTTTTTTATGATTTTGAGTGTCATTCGTTAAAAAAACTCAAAAAATTTATTGATATGTAATATAAAGAATTCATTAAGGTATTTGTTTTCAAAAAAATTAGTTGTTTCATTTTCTTTCATTACGAGTACATTTATTATTTTTTAGTTGTTTTATTTTTGGCCATCAAATTGTAAATTTTATTCACTTTAGTTGAGTTGAATTGAACTCAACTAAAGTTAATATAATTTATGCATATTATTTATTCTTAAAAGAAAAAAATAAAAAAAAAATTGAGAAACGGCAAAAAATTTTGTAGCATAAAAACTGCTTGTGAAGTTGCCTTAATGAAAGGAAAAATGAAAAAAAAAATGCTACTAATTATGGACACGCGGATTGCAACCCAAGCCTCTCTTAAGACCAAAATTCCGTCCCTTCTATGCTTAGTACCCAAAAACTCGATTCTCTGACTCCGAAATCGTTTTAAACGATTCATTTAATATGACACAAAAGAACAAAGTTTTTTTCCTATAGGATTTTTCGAAAGAGTTTGCTTGAATTCCACACGAATTCTCCGTTTACTAGCCTCACGAAACACCCTTTAAACTATAGGTCTTTTGAATAACTGCTTTATCTAACTGATAAAAAAGCCCAAACGACTCTGCAGAAAATTAAGCAGATAAACTAAATACGTTATGTTTACGGAAAGAAGTGCAAACTCTACTAGTAGCTGCTATACTGCGAAGCGGCGCAGTAGAAGATTCGCGAAAATAAATTAGATAATCCAAATTTCAATCCATTGGTTCTAAATTAGTATATTATAGATACGCTCGAGCATAAATAACACTGGCGATGTCGGCCAACCAGCAAAAACTCAAGCGATTGTTGGCGTTGGCTATCTGTTTCTCCCTACTGGTTGTAATATTTTTGATTTACAGTATATCAGTGCGAGATTATGCCACCGCAAACGACAGCAATCGCATTCACTCATCGTTCGCTGCTGCAAGTAAGTTAGGTTTTGGCTTGCTGCTCATTCGTTACAGTAAACATTTCGCTATCCCTCTACTTTCCAGCAGCGCCCAGTCGAGAGGAGATCATTCGATTGCACGCGCAGGAATTTCCCAATGTGCCCTTTGAACATTGGCAACGCCTATCGCACAAGCAACTGAATGACTCCTGCGCCCAGGTGCCGCCCATGCACTCGTTGCGCTTCCACAACAACTACTGGCAGGTATTCCACAATCGCAACGTCACATATCACCTCTTCAACGCATATTTTGATGTGCGAGCGTATGCAATGCAGCGCGGTGCTGTGGTGCGCGTGCTCGCTATGGCCAACGAGGTGCCAGCGCCGTCCCATCCAAGCTACTGCCAGTTGTGGTACGATACACTCAGCGTGCCGGTGATTGTGCCTGTGGTGGAGCAGCGTCTGATTTGGTTCCTAGAATGGGGTACGTATGGCGACTACTATCCCTACTTGCTCAGCTGCGTTCCGCCGTTGCCGTTGCGTCAGACGCCGCCCCGCGCTGTCTCCCTGGTGGCGCGCTTTTGTGACACGGCGTCGAATATGCTACGTGTGCTCTACGAACACCCAGCCGCCAATGAGACCCAGCACGGGTTTGCTGTGTGCGTGAAGGGGCTGGATTACCTGTATGACGATATGGGTCCGCGGCTGGTGGAGTGGCTGGAGTTACAGCGGCTGCTTGGCGCACGCAAAGTCATCACCTACAAGCTGGTGCTGCATCCGAATTTGGTGCGAGTGCTGCAGCACTACGTGGCAGAGGGTTTCGTCGAGCTGCTGCCGCTGAGTTTAGGTTCAGAGATGGCTGACCTACCGCATTACTTGCACGACTATCTGCACTCGGATATCGCGAACAAGCGGCTGAATGAGTTGGTGCCCTATAACGACTGCTTCTACCGTAACATGTACAAGTACGCCTACATAGCGGCGGTGGATGTGGATGAGGTGATCATGCCGTTGGGCAACAGCATCAGCTGGCAGCAGCTGATCGAAACGGCGCTGCGTCGGCGCACTGAAGACTGTCCGCGCGGCTATGCAAGCGTCTGCGTGCGGAATGCGATCTTCCCCATAAATGCGATGAACTACACTGAAACGACGACGGCGCGAAGTCACATGTTCATGTTGCAACACGTGCATCGGCTGAACCGTACCGGTGAAGTAAATGATGCGGTGAAGTGCTTCCACAATACCAGCGAAGTGCTGACATTGCACAATCACTACCATATTGCAAGATTGGAGGGCTGCCATTCGTTTCATTTTGAGCCGGTAGAGGCACAGCTGCAGCATTATCGGTTGCTGGAAGAGTCGGCGGCGCAGGCGGCGCTGACACGCGATGAGAGTATATATCGATACAAGGACGCGCTCGTGCGCAATGTTGAGGCAGTTCTGCGGCAGCTGGGTTACCTGGATTGAAGGGCTAGTCTACGAACTGCCGTTCGGACAGCGTTAGCCGAATTAAATTAGTCCAGAATTCGATTCTCACAACATTTATTTTTTTTCATTAATAATAGGAAATTTATATTTAATAAAAAACAATTTGAGAGTATTTTAGCTGTATAAACTTACTGGGAAATTTATTAGCCGCATTAAAAATTTGATATCCAAAATGGAAGACTAGAAGAATGAATGTAAATTTTTCCGAAAGTTACGAAAGTTTAATCACTGTAACGTAAAAAAGCGGGATATTTATTTCAAGACCAAACACGGATTGAAGATATAAGAAATCTTAAAAGTATTTGTTATTGGAAAAAATTTAGAGTGCTCATTGAAATGAAAAAGTGGGAAATTCTGGACCTGGGAAAAAGTTAAGTTGAAAACAAATAAATTTTTTAACGACGTGAACAAAGATATTGGGAATTTTTTTTACAAAACCAGTAATAAAATGTGTTAGGAATTCCCGGCTTTATGTCCAAATCTCAAAAATTAAACTTAAATAATGGAATTATGAGTCTAAAAAATACTAGCAAGTCTTATTTCATAGCAAAATACTCAGTTTCTGATACCATAAGCTAAAAAATACTGGAAAATTTATGACTTCTGTTGCAATAGGAAACTACTGGAAATTTTTGAAAAAAGCCGAAAAGGCGAAGATTAAAGCTGAGGCCTTTGAAGAACCGAAATGAAAATTTAAGAAGAAATTTGTGGCACAAAAAATTTTAAGCAATTCGACCATACAAAAAGCTCTCACCTGAAATTGCGTATGAATCCCAATTGCTTATGGTGAATTATTAATGAGCAACACCAGAAATATTTTTCATTATTTCTGTTGGTTGAAAAAGCACATACTTTGCTTTTGCTCATGATTCAATAATAGTAAGGTTTTGTAATAAAACAGAATGTTGCTTACTCTACAGTTTCTAATGATATTAGTAGTAAAACCAAAAATTCTTCATACTAAACAAGTGTAAAATAGCGACCGTTTAGCTATAAAATAACCAAAAATACCGATTGATAGAACTTTTTACGCTGATTTGAACGATACAAAATTTATTCGGCGCAGGTAATAAATAAAGAAGATATAAGAGGTTTATTTGCTTTATTTATTTGTATTTTTTATTATCACTAAATTGTTGAAACCCAAAAGTAGATAGTGACAAAATATGTAATATCGAATTAAAGGTAATAACTTGTACTTTCTAAATAATATTAATTTCTTTACCATTAATTATGCAGTTTTTTCAAAAAAGGTTATTTCATGAAAAAATAACATTTGACCGTTTTTTAGTGGTTTTGGTTTAAAAATACAAAAAGCTATAAATTATGTGCATCAGCTGAAAGACAAATCAATTATCTTGGTGGTGACGTCATTAATTTTTTAATCGGTTATATAGTTCATAATATATTAATATTTAAAAAATCTAAAAACTGAATTTTAACCTTCTAAAACGTCTTCATTTTTCACTTGCGCCAAATAATTTTGCCATGGTTGAAATCAACATAAAAAGTGCTATTGATCTGTATTTTTCATTTTTGGATAGCTGAACGGTCGGTATTCTAGATTTCTTCCAGCATATGACGAATAACTGAAATCAAAAATGCATATTTTTATGTATTGCTTAGTATTTCCATTATAACACCAAATATATTGCAAATTCGCATACAATTAATAATACACCTTTACCTTCTAATTGTATACTTTGCGTACTTTTTGTAGTACCTTTCTACTACCGTTTTCGCAAAAGGCGATCACATTCTCCCCTTTCTCCTACTTCCAAAATACAAATCTAGATAAAGGAAAATTTTAGCTGTCACAAATTACACAACCTTGTATTATTGAATCATGGCTTTTGCTGTAAATTTTCTTAAAAAAATAAATAGTTTAGCACTTTTACTTAAAAAGTATTGATTGAAGAAAATTTCTTTTTAATTTCTTGTGCGTCATTTTGTATGAATTTTCCATTTTTCTTGAGATTTAAAGGTCGGTCATCGCGATTTTCCATTTTCTATGATGGTAAATAAAAATGGAAAAATTTCATATCTCGTTTTAAAGTGAACGTATCGGAATAAACGATATTGAAGGCTGTAAAACCGGTCTTGTATGATTTTTTCATGAATTAACTCCTCTAAAATTATTCAAGGTTAAAATCGATAATTTTTATTATGATCAACAAAAAAAAATTGCCAAAAATCAACGGTACTTTGTTACGACTTCAAACTTGCGATTTGTTATACGACAATGGAATAGGCTATAAAACTGCATGCCTAAAACATAAAAAAATTTTCATTGAATTTCACACACACAAAATTTGGTATGCAATTTTATATCCTAGTTAATTCTACTATAACAAAGTGTAAGTTTGGAAGTGGCTACCCTTGATTTTTGGCAATTTAAATTGGCAAATAAATTGTCGACTTTCACCTTGAATAACTTTCTGCGAAGTGAATTTATAAAAAAATAAATTCTGCTTTTTTACAGCCTTCAATTTTCTTCATACTACATGTACATACATACATATATCGTTCATTATCATATATTGACTGTAAAAGTAGTTACGAAATTTGAAAATTGAAAGGATTTTTTTCCCGTATTATTTATGTATATGGCATATAGACCCTAAATCTTAATATTGCAGGCTGCGCTTTTGACAGGCGTTTTTCCACTGTTTCGAAAATATTTCGCAGGGGATTTTGAAACAAAAAGATATTAGATTTTTTTTAACCAGTCTAATGTACCAAGTTATGAAGGTTAAGGTTCCCCACAAGCGTATTCTAAACCAATCGATAACTTCTAGTTTTTATTTATTTTATTTCTATTTTTTATATTTGTTTTAGATTATTAAACAAAATAAAACAAATTTAAATATTTCTTCAACATTTGTATAAGCTTATTCAACTCGCTTTTCCATGAGCACATTGCCCCCTCATTTGACTTGTTGCACTCTATTCACAGCATTAGTGCAGTAGACAGAAAAATGATCTCGAAAAGAGCGCAAATAAATGGAAATAAGTGAATAAATAAAATAGAACCGGAAGCGCATCCTTTTCAAATACGAAATTCAAGAGAAAATTCTATACATAAAGCAACAGAGGAACAAATACAAAAAAGAAAAAAAAAAACTAAAAAACTTGATACATACATATGTATGTACATGTGTGGCAGAAGAAAAATATTCCTCCATGCGGGGAGGAGGTTAAAGTGGCTTGCGTGTGCTAGGCTGAGTTGGGCGCAGCGATGCAATGAAAATGAGCAACATGTGTGAAGGAAAAAAAGACAAATTAGAAAAATATAAACTCATGAGTTGAAATGATATTTATGCATGTTGCGAGTTCATAATAGCTTTTGTTGTTATTTTTGTAGACTACCAGACAAGCTCATACATATATTCACTCGCAACTGCATTGGCAATGCAGATGAATTGGCTGTGGCTGTGGCTGTGGCAGCATAGAATGAGCTAAACAAATAATAACACTCAGCTATGAATGTCTGTCTGCATATCTGCTTGGCTGAAGTTAATACACAAACATAAGCACATTACACTTGTATGTATGTGTGTAAATAAACGCATTCACTACCGCCTGAGTAGCTACTTGACTGCGTGTCTGCCCCCAGCACAGCTTTTCAGCTAAGCAACCCAGACTAAATAGACGAGCGCAAGCGAAATTGTCTGTCTGCTTGTTGGCTTGCTTAGCTGTGATTGACTACATACACACATGAAAAAAATAAAATAAGAAAAATAGCAGCTACAAAAAATAAAAAAAAAAAAAACGTAAGCACACATATTCATTGAGAAAATTCTGTGAAAAGTAGGAAAAGTAGCATGCTAGTATTATTTTTTTGATGGCCATATCACTCCTCTATTGAATATGTATTAGTTAGTTATGTACATATGTAAATACACATCTACATATGTATACATACATATATAATTCAACTGAGTAGCTTGCTCCAAATTCAAAAATTGACAGACATATCCGGTACAAGCAGTCGATATGGAAAACAAGCAATGCTCGAGGGGAACTCGCTGTTGTAAGAGAAGATAAAACAAATTTGGTTTTTGAAATATTTAAATTTTTTTTCCAAAACAAAAACAGTAAAAAATAGAAGCCACACATTTCATTTACATTTTCTAATTTTTATACAACGTTTTAAATATTCCAGTTTATATTGTTAATTTTTTGTTTTAACAGTTTAAAAAATCGTAATTCTTATTTTTTTTAATTTTTAAACTTTTAAATTAAATGCAGCTTAGATTTTTTGCATATCAATTTCTCTTCAAAATTCAATGTGGATTTTAATATGAATTTGAATTTTATTTAGTTGAAAAGTGAAATAGGAAAAAATTATTTAAATTTCAATATGAATATGCATTTAAATTTGCATCTGAATTTTGTTTAGTTTTGATTTAACGTTCGAACTTGAACTAAAAATTTTAAAATTTTTTTTTGGAAAATAAATTATTTAATTATATAATAATTGTTCCGGTACCTCTTCAACGTTTTTTACAAAAGTTAGTTTAAAAAAATCAAATTTCGTTTTTTTAATTGCTTGTTCAAAATATAATCATTGCATATTTTTTCCAAAAATTTTCAAATACGAAAATTTTTATCAAAAAATAAACTTTCAATAAAAAATTGCTGGAAAAATTAAAAAAATTCGTTTTGAAAAGTTTCTGAACCTTTAAAAATTTAAAAGTATGTAGATATTGTTTTATTGAGTGTTCTACATTATTTATGTCCAATTTAATCAGAGTTATTGCTGTTCTCTTTTTTTTAATAAATAAATTTGAATATCATTTTAAATTAAAATTCCTTTCATTGTTTTTTTTTTTTTAATTCAACAAACATTTTTTACTTTTCCAACTGCTCCCGCTTTTTCACAAATTTATTTCAACGATAGGCACACCGACAAAAAACGTAAAGATTCAATTCATTTGTAAACTGCAAATTTGTTTTTCTTGAAAACTTCTTTTCAAACTATGAAAAAAAACAGATGAGTTGTACGCGATTTTTTCGAATTTGAGTTTCCCTCTAAATATATTTTTTTGTTTAAAGTAATGGATACAAGTTTGCAACAACTTTTTTTTAATATTTTAAAATTTTCAAAATTTTAATTTTTTAAAATATTTGTTTAAGTAACCTATGCGATAAATTAATTTTTTAAATTTAATAGAGTAAAATAAAATAAAAGCTTTAAAAAAAATAGGAACCTCTGTTTTGGAAAAGTAATAACTTTGTATTCCATTTTTTTGTTTAAAAATATTTTACTTTAATGCATTAATTTACGAGTACTTTTTTAAACCAATTTTTTAAATTTATATTATTTTTTTATTTTTTTAAGTCTAATAAGTTATTTAACCTAATGAATATTCTTCAAGTAGAAACAAAAATCTTCAAACCCCTTTTATATAGTATTTTATTAATTATCTCATTTTCAAAACCTCTTAAAATGTTTTTTACTTTTATTTTTTAAGTTTCAGGGCCGTTAACTTATTTATTTTAAAGTATAGTTAAATCTAAATTTCTATGCAGTTAAGTTTAACTAATGATTTAACTATTTTTTCAAATAGATAAGCTAACGGCCCTTATAGTAATTAATATTGTAAAATGTTTACCATTTGATGTTTTTGTTGAAAAACTTGTTGAAAAGGAATTAAAGTGGGTTTGCAAAAAATTGTTTTAAATTAAATGTGTTTATCTTAAATCAGAATAAATGATTTTATTAAGTTTTAAGAAATATAATAGTTTTTTTTTGTTTTAACAAAATTTTTTTAATGAAACTGTTAATAGTCATTTAGACATTTGCATTAATTTCCCACCATCTAAAGCGACCGCAATTGCTACATATAAAATAAAAAAATTTCTTAATTTTCTATAGAATTATCATCAATTTCAATTAAGCCATAAAAGCACAAATTAAATTATAAATAATTAATACATTAAAGCCAATAAATTGATTAACTATGCAAATATACTGCCAGGAAATATTGACAACCAATGCATGAAGAAAAAACTAAACAGAAAAAAAAACAGATTGCAGAGCAAGACCTGTTGGCAAAAGGCCAATTGCGTCGCTTTCGCTTGCTGTCCATTTCCCGCCGAATTGCCTGCACTCTGCTAAGCTGCCTCTGATTGGCTTCGGCCTTTTTTAAGCCCTTTTTTGCCTTTTGACTGCACGCCACCAGCGTTCCACATTTGTTACTTTGTATTCAATTTACATAATTAACTTCATTGTAGCAAATAATAAGTAAAAACAAAAACAACAACCGCGTTTTGTTAACAAAACACCGTGCCGTCGGCATATGAGAACAGTGTGTGCAAATAATGCTGAAACCAATAAATTTAATGTAGTGAAAAACGTGAAAAATTAGATCGAGAAGAGTGCGGGGGAAAGCAAGAGTGAGACAGAGCATATAGGATTTAACAGAGGCGCTTGTCGGTAGTGAGCTGTTGCATCATCCGACAGTGAGACATAACGATGTTGCCACATGCCCGACAAGTGCCATATGCCAATAGCATTTTTGTACATACAACATTTTCAGAGTGCAAAAACAACAACAACAACATATACGCATAGTGTATTACAAGACACTAGTGGCACAGCAGCAAATCGAGTCAAGTGACTAAGCCAATTTTGCTCAAGCAGCGTCTACTAAAAAGCTGCGGTCGTGAATAATGCATCGACAGCAACAACAATGCAAGCAGCAACTAGCTGCTTGCTTTTTGCATTGTTGCAACTAAAATTGTGCGGCTAATTCAATTAGCGGCGTTATTGGTTAGCTGGTTGGTTGCGTTGTTGGCTGGCTGCTTTTGATGGCACTTATGCAGAGCAGCAATCAATTAAAAGTGAAGCATGCTCTTCAAAGCGAAGAAGTAGGAAGGAATGGAGGCAATGGAAGGATGTCACTTCTAGTTTGTTTACTAATCGGAACTGGCATTCGTTTTGCAATCAAAAATTTTTGATTTCGAATAATAAAAAAAAAACAGTCTTGAAAAATTAAGATATTTCGGAAGTAAATTTTCCAGAATTAAAAAAAAATAAAACTTTATGAGGTCTTTCAAAATTTACTAAAAAAGTAATTTTTTTCTTACTGCAGTTTAAAATAAAGAAAATTTTATGTTAATTAAAAAAGTATTTCTTATTAAAAGCGCGTTTATTGAAAAAAATCCAAAAATTTATATGTTTGAAAACAAAAATATTTTTGGTCCTGATTAATAAAATGTTGGAAATAAACTGAGAGGTAGTGCTATAAATTTTAACTTTTATTCATCAGTAACTTAACTCTTCTTCTTACCAACCCTGAAAATTTTTAATAAAAAAAAATATTTCAAATTAAAAATTCGTGAGGTACTCAAAAATCACAAATTATTGCCAAACAAATTTCAAAGCAAGTAAAATAAAGTGTTCCAAACAAAATAGTTTTAAAGTTTTGAAATTGTACCTATTTGAAAAAATTTTTAAAAGTTTATAATTTTTTATAGGTATTTTACTTACGAAGCTTTTACTTTCTTGCAAGCATTGAAAGTTTTTAATAAAAAAAAAAAAAAAAATTATTAAAATTCGTGAGTTACCCAAGAATTTCAAACTTATGATAAAAAAAACAAAAACTTTCAAAGGAAATAAATACAGTTCTCAAATCAAAAAGTTTTAAAGTTTTTGATTTTTTTTTTAATTGTACCAATTTATAGAGACTTTTTAAAGTTTATGATTTTTTAGAGGTATTTTAATAATTTTGTGACAATCAGCTGATAGCCTCTTAAGGCTGTACGATGCCCTTATTTTCCTGCCAGATCTGGAAATTACAAAAAAAGAAAAAAAAAATTGAAAATTCTTGAGCTAAGGGTTGTTTCCAGCTCGAAAGAAAAACGAAAAATTCATACATATAAAATAAATGGAAAAAAAATTTTATTCTGTTAAAATTTCTTAAGTCAGTTTGCAGCTCTCAATAGAAGAAAATGTTCGTATATTTATATCTTTAAGAAAATTTACAGCAAGAGCAAAGTGCTTTTTCAAGCAACAGAAATAAAATTATTTCTTATGATTTTTCTTGAGAGCTGGATTCTAAGCTGTACCCAAAAATTTCAAAATTTTATGAAAAAGTAAAATTTTTCAAAGAAAGTAAAATACAATTTTCAAAACAAAACAATTTTAAAGTTTTTGAAATTGTACCTACTTATTTCTTGACATTTTTAAAAGTTTAAATTTTTTTAGAGATATTTTAATAGTTTTCACATATTTTGAAATGTTTATTTTGTAATTCTTGTTTTTAGTTGTTTTATTTTACTTTACTTAGTTTCCCTTTTACTTTGTTTTTCTCTTTTAATTTGTTTATATTTATTTGAAAATATATTTCAGCATTGCCCTTTTGCTTTGCGTATCATTTCTTAATAGCCTTCTTACTTTTCAAAAACCTTTAGAATATGCACTTGTTTGTTTTTATTTAGCTAAAATTAATTCCTTAACGTTGGCCAATCAAAGTTCTGGCTCTGTAAAAGTGAAATTTAATACGAAATAAATTTATGTACGAATAATCCAAAATCAACCATATGTATGTATGTATGTAAGGATTTGCAAGTGCTTCTATATGCAAATACTCTGAAATTTCATCAATCATTTACCGAATGCGAAATCAAGTGAGCGTATATAAATTCACGGAAGTGTATACATTTTTTATTTAGAATGCATTTGTGAAAATACTATTTTCACACCATCACAAGCAATTTGTGATACAATTTTAAAATGTTTTAAAATTTACAGTATGCAGATAATAGATTGCATGAATTGATTTGAATAAATAATAAGCTGGATAATGGAACTACGCGCAAGTAAAGAAATCTGTTTGCCGAAAAAAACAAGAATAAAACATAATTTTATTTCAAATTTTGAAAATTAGGATTTTAAACAGATTTATTTGATTAAATGAAAAAAAAATTGTTTAATTGTTTAGATTGTTGGAAGATTTTTTTTCTTTAAATAAAGGTTATTTTTGAAAATCTCCGCCAAGGCTTACTACAGTTTTTCTCAATAGCAGAAAAATATGTATATAAATACAGCTTAAAAATGATTTTCCTTGTTTATATTTTTTTTTTTGTAAAAAAATTAAATTATTTTAAGTTTACATTTTTTTAATGAAATTTTAAACCTCAGTTTTGCTACCATAAAAATGTTGAAAATTTAAATCATGAAAGCTCTTGCTTAGTGATTAAATAAATGCTCAAAAAAAATGCATTTCAAAATTTAAGTTCAGCATCTTTTAAACCATGCCAAAATACCAAAAAATGCTTTCGGACTCAAGATGCTGTCGCTGTTTTTTTAAAGACAGCAAAATAGACTTTAAAACATTTTATTAAAAATTAGATTAATTGAAATTAATTGGATAAAATTAAAAACATTTTGTAAGAAATAGAATTTAATTTTTCTGTAAAAATATTTTTAAAATAAATTTTTCTATATTTAACCCCAATATTTTTCCTAAATTTCTGGAATTTAAAAAATGAAAATATTAATTTTTATACCCGAGCGCACTTGTGCACAAGGGTATATTAATTTTGTTCACATAACGGTTGTTTGTAACAGCCAAAACGAATCGAGATAGATATAAACAAATGTATACATAAATGATCAGGGTGAAAAAAGANTTTTTGTTTCACATCAATATCAAATTGTTTTATTTTATTTAACTTAAGCATACAAACTTGATTGAAATTTTAATAAGATGGCAACTGCACTTTAAAATGCGCTGATTTTAATATATATTTCACTTGACCTCTACAAAAATTTTTTCGAAAAAAGATTATTTAAACCGTTGACAGTTTACACCCATATTGCAATATTTTATTAAACTAAGTAATTAAATTAAATTTACTTTTTCAAATAGCTGGCAACCACCTATAAAGTATTCGCGATGAAACCGTTTTTAAACCTCTTTCTCTGTACATCCATATTGTAATTAAACTCAAATTGGTAACCGAATTGAATTTTATTTTTTAAATAGATGGCAACACTCTTCAAAAGTATTCTCAAAATAAATCTTTCTTAAAAGGCTTTCGATTGAGACCCATGTTGCAAAAGATATTTTCTTAAACTTATTATTTAAATTGAATTCAACTTTTTATAAACGTGGAAACTCTCTTCAAGAATATTTGTGAAATAAAAGATTTAATTTAACATAATAATTATTGTGAATGCAATTCTTTAAATAGGTGGCAACTCTCATCTTCTGTTTTTCTATTTTCTTAATATTTTGAAATATACGATTGGAAGCTTTTTAACAAATTTTAAAATCACAAAAAGAAAAGTTAAATAGAAAAATTTAAGATTTTATTTGTTTGCTCTTAGTTTGGTTTTCGATACAAGCAATTGCTTCTTTATTGAGCTCAGCCACTTTTTTTGGATATACATATGTACATATCATTGGACCTCTGCTATAACGACGCAACTCAAAAATTAAAAAAAAAGCCCTTACTGCTGAATAGTGGCACAGTAGTAAGGAGTGTTTTTTTTTTTGTAGTTTTCAGTTGTCTGCAATACTTCACATTCTAACTTCACTACTGTACATTTCAGCTGTTAAAAGCAAATTTTCAAAGTTTTTCATTCTATTTCTTCCAAGAATTTGTTTCGTCTTCTGCGCCCTGACAGAGCAGCGTCCTTCAACTCCACCACATTAGTCTTAATTCGTTCCGTTAACGGTCGATTCAATGATTTGGCTAAGTGTTAAGTAAGAAATAAATTTAATTACAAACTCAATTAAAACCAAGCAACGAAGCGACTGGCTGGCCTCTAAGCAGCAAAGAACTTTTGCGACGACGACGCGACCAACGAACGGTGAAAGGTCAAAGCACTCGCTGGCTGTAATGCACAATGTATACACAGTAACCAGAGTAATTAAATGAAAATAAAAGCAAGAATGTGAGTCAAAAGCAACAGAAAAGGCAACACTTTAGTTGAGAGGCAAATAAGCCAAGCAGAAAGGCGTTAAGTTTAAACTTTTTTAAGTGGAAATCACAGCACTTACATGAGTGGAAGTGCCTAGCGGAAGAAAATGCGCAAGTTATATAATTTTTTTAATGGTTGTGTTTATATGTACTTATTTAGAAAGATTGGCGTAATGTGCGAGGAAATTAAAATAATTTTAAGCAGTGGCGAACTGCCAGTAAACTTCCAAGCCAGCCCAATTGCGCTCAGAAAAAAAGACATCGATAAGCAACACTGCTGCTCCTAACCTTCTAAGAATTTTCCGCCATAAGTTGGGGCCAGATCTCCGACAAGCAGCTCCTATAATAATTGGAAAGCTGGATTCTGTAACTCAGCATTAAAGAGACGGAGCAGCGCAACGAATCCTATCAGTAGCGCAACGGTCAAGACAAAGAACCTTCCCACCTCTAAGCAGTACTATACTCCATAAAACAGCGCAATCTGGATGACAATCCTAGTGTATCTAAAGGGGATAGCTGTGATCTTTGTCTAGAAAGACTTTCAGCGAGGTGTCCAAGGAACATTTAATGCTAGAAGTGCTGTATAGAGATCACCCTGACTAGTTTGTCTGCCCAGAGAGACGATCCAGATGGGTTTTCGTAGGATAGTCCATACTTCATAAGCATTCCCGGCACTGCTTCGGTTGTTCGCGATGTCGGCTGGCGTCAGGGATTGGTTAGAGTGGTATGCTGCACTGACCGGCGCTCGTAAGATTTATAAGAAAAGGCAATACATAAATTCATTGGCTAGCTGTGGCCTATTCCAAACTTATAGCTCCAAGCCAGAGGTGATTAAGGAGCTAATTCAATTGGACAACGAAGGTTCACCAGACAGTGTCTAGAGGATAATTAAAGATGGTGGGGCGAAGAATAGGTAGTGATAGTCGCTCTCATCGTCAATGAAGCCTTGAAGTCCACCGAGAGAAGAACTCTCAACAAAATAAAGAAGGCAACGCTGTCAATGAATCTTTCAATTCAGTTGAATAACAGTTGGCCATTCCGTGAGTAGACTTAACATCGGCATAGACAATCGGGCGGGGGCTAGCAACGCCAACTGACAGTTGTGATAAATACAATTTCATTATTTGATTCCCTCTTTTCATACCATGTAGCCTTTTAGCTTAAATATAGGATATTTCTCCACCAAAATAACAAATTTGATTATGAATATTAAATTTCTTCCTTTGGTGTAGAAATATTCTTGTTTGTATAATTTAGTACGGACCATGCGCTACAACATACTCGCAACGTAGGTGAAGAACATTAATATCGAAGATTTGCGTAGCCTTGTGTACGAAGGGCCTTAGTCCCTGCCAAAACTCTTATTGCCTCATTTATTAACAAAAAGATTTAATGAGCTTTATAAAGTGAGCTTTTCAAACAAATTTTCGATTTATGAAGTATTCTTTATTTTTTATGAATGTGGATGTTAGTTAATATATTTTCGAAGGTATTCAGAAAATAAGTTAAGTACCGGCTTCGGCAGGTGGCAACCCTCCTTAAAAATATTTTCTGCAGTAAACTTTCCTAAACCTGTTTAGTTTGATAACCATATTGCAATATTTACTCTGTGTTATCAATTTACTTAAGCAGCAATTTTAAAACAGGTGGTAACTCTCTAATTTTTCTTCTATACATAGTATAAAGGAAAATCGAGATTCTTTGTACGCGGTAATCTCGAAAACTACTGAACAGATTTTGAGTTTCCTCTAATATACTCTGTATCGATAGGAGAGTGAGCTTTTTAATTTAGAACTTTAATATTGTTGCCACCTGTTAAGAAAATTACTGTATTCAATTCTAATAAGCGTAGGCGTCAGTTCTGCACAGTCACTGCCAAATGAAAAGACTTAGCCTCTAGATGTGTATTAATGTATTATTTTTCTGAGTAGGGTTGCCAGCTGTTTAAAAACCATAAATGTACATTTATATGCATACATTCAGCCTCGCGCATCCATGGCCGGCTAGTTACTCTATATTTTAAGTTAGACCTCTAGCAATACATTGAGTGATGCGCGTACAAACATACAGATACACAAATATTCTAAAAATTGTTGATTTGACTTCTGTTGCCCTCATATTAATTTTTCTATAATATCTATAATGTAGACACATCGGTTTGTTACAATTGAAGTTTATGTATAGATTTCTTCAAATTATTATTTTCTCACCAATTCTTTTAATCTGGAGATTCACTAAAATCTTGAGGGCTTAGAAACTTAAGCAAGCTTTCAAAAGCTGTAGGAAAATTTTGTCCACTTTCAAACATTTGAATTGTCCTCGTAGCCCAAAAATTTGCTGAATTTTTTCAAATAAATTTAGATATTTAAGAAAAATAAAGCACGCCCAGAAGTAGACTACCTCAAACGCAGTAAATGCCTTTTAGTGCGTCACCAAATTCCCGACTAAAAGCAGGATTTTTTCATAGCCAACATTTTGGCTGCATTAATATTGCGCCTGGTGCCATAAGAACTTTCGCTTATGAGACGATAAAAGTCAATTTAATGTGCATAATTATAATAACGACAGTAAGGAAGGAAAAATTAAAAAAGTTACCTAAAAATATGCTACCGCCTCACTAAGCTTCACCATAAACCGCTCAATATGGCTGACATTTTAATTAAAATACCAAATTAGCGCAATGCAGCCACGACCAGCTACATATATTTATCGCGCGATACGCGGCGGCAAAAGCAAAAATTTCTATGTAGCTATGTAGGAAATAAAATCCATGAAATGTTCACCAACAAAACAAAAAACAAAAAACTGGTGGCAAGAATGCATAAAAAGTGGCCAAAGGAATAAAAATACTGAAAAGTCATAAAAATAGCAGAAAAAAGCGAGGAAATGTGAATAATGAGCGCTGCGTTGGGAGGAAAGCAAGCCGCATCAAATTTTATAATTATGTGCAAACATTGTAATTTGTTGGCGTCAATGGCGTCCTTTAGTGCTGTTGTTGTCGTCAGTAGCAACAGAAACAAGCAAAGGCGACATCAGCAGTCAATAAGGGTCAACTGACAGCTTTATGGGCTGACCGGCCAGTCACTGCCTGTTTAAACCAACCCCAGCGACGGATTAGCGGCGCGTTGATGGCTGAGAGGGCGCGCCTTGATGAAGAGATCAACATGCCGCTCTTTGCTGTTTTGCTGCTGCTGCTGCTGCTGCTGCTGCTGCTACTCCTACTTCCCTACTCGCTTTACTTCTTTCCCTCGCTTCCCACTACATACTTATGGGTGTTTATTACATTATGAGTTGCGTCGGCGTCGCGCATAAATCAAATGACTGCTGATAGAAGCGCTAGCGTTGAGTGTATGACAGACAGCTTTGACAACATTGTTGCTGTAGTTGATTCCTCCGGTTTTCGTTTCTTCTTGGTGGTCCATTGCTTCTGTGTGTAGTTTTTTTTTGCTGCCGCTGACATTTATTTTTACGACATAATGTTTTTTTTTTGTAGAATTTTTTGGGATTTATTTCTGATTGATGATGTCCTTAAAAATGTGTCTGCAACATTAGATGGGGAAGATTAAATGTTGATAGGTCATAAAGAGTGTTGTTGGCCGCATGTAATAAGAAATAAAGGTTTTTTTTTGCAGAGGTAAAGGGGTTGAGTGAAATTCCGCATTCTGCTTAAATGCAAAAGGTTTCAAAAATTTGCCATCGTAAAGGGATACGTTTTACTTGATTATTTTTAAGTACAGTAATGGCCCACAGGGCTACTGGCAAGCTACAAAAAGTATTTTTTAACCTCCTAAGGGCTCCTATCTGATATCCAAACTTCTTTGGAGGACTCATATTGAGGCGGCTACATCCAAGGTAAAGAGAGCGCTGATGGTGTATAAACTGGTAGCAGTCAAATCCTGGGATTGCACTACAAATATCCTAAGATCAATGTACACCATAATAGTTAGACTAATAGTAACCTACGGGGCAGTGGCTTGGGTTCCAGGTCTACTGTGGTAACGATGAAAAACCCACACAAAGATTCAACGCCTGGCATGTGTTTCCAGGTAATTTTGGAACTTGAGCCGCTGCTTCTTACAGTTGAACAGACTGCAAATCGAACTTTCCTAAATTTCCCAAGATAGGACTTCGGAAAAAGTAAAATCTTTTCATCGAAAGAAACTTTAAGGTTAATACATACCGCAAGGCGAACTGGAGTACCTTAAATATGGAGCGAAACGTCTTCGGTGCATCCGGAATCTTTTCCATCATCCAAGCGGAAGTCTATGCCATCAGACTGTGTGCAGAGATCCACCTTCGCAGGAATTATCGAAGTGAGAGGATCCAATTTTTAGCTAATAGTCAGACGTCACTCGAGTCTCTCTCATCCTTCGAGGCCAAATTCTCAGTGGTCCTAGAGTGTGTAGAGAAGCTTAATGCCCTGGCTGAGAATAATGCTATCCAAATGTTTTGGGTACCAGGGCACATGCGAGTCGAAGGAAATGAGGAATCCGATCAGCTAGTCAGAATGGCTGCTGCCCCGACCCCAATGGGACCCGTTTCCTTCTTTTCAGTAGTTCCCAAGATGATAAAGAAAGCGATAAGAAAGAAATATACCAAACTAAGCTGACTGCATTCTAAAAAGACAAAGGCAGAAACTAAGAATCACCACAGAAATTTTGACGGGCCATTGTAGGCTAAAATGCCACTTGCGAAAACTAGGAATCTGGTCAAGCGACCTTTTTCTCTTCTGACTTTGCCAAGGAGACATCATTACACCTCCTCCTGAAGCTTGAGGCTATTTTACGTAGACGGGAGAAAAACATAGGGCTTCTTTGGCCAAGAGAAAACCCCCGAGATCTATTCTGAAATTTATAGTCTATGGCTAGCTGAGGTATTGTGATGAGCTCAGGGTACAATAGACCTGCTGGTCGCCGTGCTTACTCAGCTGTAGCTCAGTGGTTAGATGTGCGTGCTATAACCCCATAGGGCCTGGGTTCGATTCCTTGACCGAGCGACATCTAATTGCGAAAATCTTTTTCTAACAGCGGCCGCCCCTTGGAATACAAAAGCAAAGCTCTCACTGGTCACTGGTGGGCGATGATTTCTACATGTATGTCAGCAGGCCTGAAAACTGCTTGAGAATTCATAAGGTAATGTCCTCTGGTAGCATGGATTTGTCGTTTTAGGCCTTCTATATCATAGAAAAAATGGCACTATTTAGCGATAAAATTAGGGAGGATGTGTTATATAAGGCTTCTTCTGCGCGAGTTTCATAAAGGTTTGAAAAAAGCTGTCTTTTCCCGCGACCAATAGATGTTAAGTCCTAGATCCCCGAAATCTATGCCGGTGGAGACAAAGATATCTGATCTAACCCGAGGCAGAGCGACCTAAGGAAATCCGTTGAAGAGATATTATTTCAGTCCACTCCTAGAGCGGAAATATTTCCAACCTTGCGACTTTGGGCTTGTCAGAAGGAATTGAATTGTGGTTGCGATACTATGGAGAAAGTTAGAGAACACTTATTGCAGCTGAAAAGACTTCTATTAACCCATCCCAATTTTGTGGAAAAAGGCAACAGCTCCATTTATAGACAAAAACCTCTTCCGTCCACTCTAAGGGCAGCAAGATCTCTGACTGAATCCTAGCTCTGGGCAGTGACGCTTCATGGAAGGCATAAACCGCTAGTAAAGACTCAAAATGTATCTGGTGGTGTTGAAATAGGTTTTCCAGGCTCTTAAGAAGAGTTGGAAATGCTCTCTGAGTTCCCTAAAAGCCATTACGCCTGGCGTTATAAGCTTCGTAAGGTTAAAGGTCGGGATAGTGAGAAGAGACAGTGAAATAGTACTCTAGTTGGGGAGAAGAGAACATTACTGAAGAAATTTACAAGAATATATTTTCAAAAATTTATTTTATATGCGAGTTGAGAATTGCAAACACATCCCTAGTGTTCGAATAAAATATAACAAAAGCTCAAATTGCTTAAGCATTTTCCAATTGCGTAATTTTAGGCGCTATAATTTCAGGAGACAACAGGGCGCTGCAATTATTACAGTGTACAATTTGAGTTAGCAAATCTTAAATATCGACATAAAAAACAGTATATAACCAGCACCATATTTACACCTCAGTACTAACATTTGCTTTCCAAAATCTCTTTTTATGACGTCTGCCGCCACTATCCCATCCACCTTCACATCTCTTACACTACACCGCTTTAGTACAGTCATTGCCAACGCTACTTTTAAGCCATATTTAAGTGCCACTTTGAGCGTGGTTAAGGCGCACGTGCTGCCCAGACCAGCCAGTCAGCGAGCGAGCCAAGCCACGTTAAGCCAAGTCACGTTAGCCCCTTTGGACTATCGACAATCACGCCACCGCGAGATTTGTGTCTCTGACAAGTGTCTGCCTGATGCGACTGGCTACCAACTGCAGTTACATAAGTAGCTGATATGCATCATCGTGTCGCTAGCGTTTGTTGGTGTTGGTGTTTGCGGTGCTGCTGTTACACGTACTACGTGGCCTAATCAAGTGAAGTGTCGCGTTGCCTCATAAAAATAACAAATCACTTGGCCATAAAGTAGTCAGAGTAGCTGCCGGCTGCTTGCCGGCTAAGAAATATGCATCCAAGTACATAGATGCCAGTGAGTGAGCGGAAAGATAAGGGAAGCTGGTGTAAGTGCGTGATGCGACGACGCTAGACGGCATGATAAAGTGGTTGGCCGTTGGCTATTGTAGGTGGGTGGTAAAGTAGGAGAATGTAAGCGGGGAAAAATAATGTCTTTTGATACTGTGAAAATTATGAAATGCTCGGTCACTGGCAAGAGCCTAAGGATACCCTGATCTCGCTAAAAGGGGAATTATAGTTAATTTAGCAGATCCCGTATCCCCGAAAAGGCGTAGAAATCCGGATTCCCTCCACAGGCTTCCTCTGAGTGGTAGTCTTGAGTAGTTTACCTATGAAGAGATTTGTTCTTCCTGGTCTCCTGATTAGATTCACGGATTCTGCTGTGGTAGAACCAGTAAAAAGAGCAGGCAGGAACCTTTATATGTATTTAAAAAACTCAATAGACTAGAGGCAGGTGGCACAACCGTTTACCTAATGGAGCGAGCCATCAGGCTACCACCAAGGCATACGAAGTCTACAGTTTTAATCAGGCTCCAAATATTAACTAACTTTTGATGCCACCTTCATCTAAGTATCTAGCAATCTAGAAATGTCTAAAAACTACTGCGGAATAGGCGCAAACGAAACGGAAAATCTGTTGCACCGAAAAAAGCCAATTTTATCCTTTGCGATCTTCCAAATGATACTTGAACTTAGAGAGCCGAAAAGTTCATTTGTTAGTTAAGCCAAGCTTTGAGGATAATCAGAATTAGAAAAAAATCCCAGGAGCTTAAAATAAAGGGTGATTTTTTTGAGGTTAGGATTTTCATGCATTAGTATTTGACAGATCACGTGGGATTTCAGACATGGTGTCAAAGAGAAAGATGCTCAGTATGCTTTGACATTTCATCATGAATAGACTTACTAACGAGCAACGCTTGCAAATCATTGAATTTTATTACCAAAATCAGTGTTCGGTNGTTTTCATTTATTTAACCCCACCGACAACTAGAACGACATCGATAAAAACTTTGTGGCGATTGCGAATCAAATAATATTTATTACTATAATAATTACGATACCAAAAAGTTATCGAAAGGCAATAACAACGATATGTATATATGTAAATCGATTAAGTTAAAAATATCGATAATGATATCGATGATACAAATGGGTATATACATCGGCGTATATATCGTCGCTACCATGTCAAACTATCGAATGTGCGAAAATGCTTTCTCAATTACGATACCTTGCGCATGCGGTTAGAGTGACACTCAAATTGGCAAATCGTCAAATTTCGAGTCTTCTTAGAAACAAACGAGAATGGATTTAACAAAGTGCCGAATCTCATATTTTTTCCTAATGACAACAAAATTTTTCATCTATTTTCACATTCGATAGATCGACATGGTGGCGACGATATATAAACAAGTACATAAATAAGTATTCATACATTTAAAAAAAAATATTTTTTTTTCGGTAACGAAATCGATAAAATTTGCAATTTTGGTACCATCAACAACACCGTTAACAATTATAATTTATTTAACAGCAGTGTAGCATTATAGATAACTCGATTCCGATAAACGCATAGAAATCCATAACAAAAAATAGTAGTAAAAAATTAAAATTGCAAAATCGTTATTTTTTTATTTCAATCAAGTCGTTCAATTTGGATTTTTATTTTATCGGAAACTTGATGGTTTTTTTGTGATTTTTACTGTTTCGATCAAAAATAATCTATATTTTGGATTTATATTTTTTCGGTCTATTTTAACCGTTATAATAGCTACTGTGTTTTATGACCGATTTAAATACTTAAATAAACATAATAATCTTTTGTATACGTTTTTTTTTTTTAAACAACTCTCCTTAAACCTCGCAATATTTAATCATCGCAACTCTTTGGCCCCGAAGGAGTTAATTTTGCTCTGAAATATTCATACACATCAAGGCAACGTTTTTAATGAATTTATCTACTTTTTTTTTTAGCCGTAATTAATACTAGTCCTTCTGACTCATCTACATACATATATACAGTGGCGGTCAAAAATGTATGAATGGTGTTTCGTTCTTAATATTTACAATATTTTTCAAGCAAAATTTTTTTGGTAATTTTTTATAAATCGCACTTTCAAATTTTGTGCAGAACTTAGAAAAATTCCACAAATTTTTATTTAAATTTCGAGCTTTTTAACCAGAATTTTTTTGCGTAAGTAGTAAAAAGCTTATAAAATTCTAGTAAAATAAGTGTAAATTTTTAGCGGCTAATAAATCGCATTGATTTTTATAGTTTTTTTTTGTTTTGTTGACGGCGTTTTGCATTTTTTCCACATAAACATGAATTCCTTGTAGAAGAATATGCGCAGGACCGTTTGGGAAAAAATAAAAACGCAATAGCCGACAGCAAACAAAAAATTATTAAAACTTAATGCGATTTTATAGACGCTCAAAACTTGCACTCATTTTACAGAATTTTATAAGCTGCAAACCCAAAATATTTCTAAAAAAATCTGGTTAAACAGCTTGAAATTTAGATACAAATTTGTGGAATCTTTCTAAGTTCTGCACAAATTTTGAAAGTGTGAATTATATAGTTTTTGTTAAAGCATGAACCATGTTCTTATAAAAAAATATAAAAAAAAATTTAGCTTGAAAAACATTGCAAATATTAGAAACTAAACAACATTCATTAATTTGTAACCGCCACTGTATGTATGTACGTATGTACATACCTACATATGTACGCACATAAAAAGAGTATTAATTAATTTTTAATCTAAAATAACTTTCCTGTTGTATATATGTAAATACAATTTGCGTTCTTTTTTTTGTTTAAAATTTTCCAACTTTCACTCTTTTATATTCCGCCCTCCAGCTACTGATGCCGTACGTCAACGTCAAAATATTTCACATTTATTTCCTACACTCACTTTTGAGCAAATAGTAAATTTAATTTCCCCTTTTTCAACTGCACACACACTTTTAATTTATTTAGCTAAAGCAGTTTGGTATATAACACAAACAATAATAACAACTACAACTTAATTATGCTGCAAAAACTACGGATGTATGTATGTATGTGTGTGCCAGCATACAGCTCGTGGGGGCACAAATGAAAAGCGGATATGAAAAATTAAGTATAAAAAAAAATCATAACCGAAGAGCTCCGCTCTAGAGAAAAAGTAAATGCACAAATGTGAAAAAGTTTTAAACTACAAAAAGGGAAACATTTAAAAAACGAGTTGGCCGTGCATCCTGTTGTCATTTAAAAACTTTCAAGTGACTTCTAATTGCATTTGTGTAGCGCAAACTGTAGCGTTTTTTTTTTTGTTTTTTTTTTTTTTGTTTCGCACAGCGCACTCACCACTCACTGCCTCGTCGCTGCTTAAAACTCACTTTCTCTCACAGCTGCTTGTCACTCATACCTTTCGCTTCCGCTGTGGCACGCGACTCGACAATGGCGACCGCATTAAAAGTTTAGTAATTTTTTCGACATTAAATGCGCCGTGAAAAGTGAAACTTTTGCACGATGCCCAGCGAGACACTAACACATACACACACACACACACAAATCATTCCAGGGCCGCCACAGCTTAGCAGCATAAATGGGCGCATTATTTAAGTCTAAGCGTGGTGAGGAAGCGGCTTGCACTTTATGACAGGAACTGTTGTGCGCACAACTATTTAGCCGACCGGCAGCAGCCAATTTGCTATGCATCCTGCGTCGACCAGCAGCATCCGGCAAAGCAGAGCCGCTCTCACTGCCAGCGCCTCGACCGCACCATTGTGGTTTGCTAATGCAGTCGAGACACTAATACATGCTCACAAAAACAGGCACACACGCATCGCCAAACAAGCACACCGCGTGTTAAACGCACTTACCGCTCGCTCACCCGTCCGCTTAACCCGCAGCTTTTACTAATGACAAAGTGCACTCGACGCCACCGCTGATCGGATTGCGTAAACGCTGCTACTGGCCTAGACTGCTGCTTACCGGTACTGCTATGTACATATTTGTGTAGTTGATGGTGGTGCTTTCGCTAGCGGTGGTTGCATGGCAGTTCACAATGCCTACATAAATGGTGGTCTCTTCAGCAGGCCATTGTGGTTGGTACTCTAGGCGTTGTTTGCCTGTTGCTGTTTAGTTTTGGTAGTGCAATAGGTTTTGTTGTTGTTGCCTGCATAAATGCGTCATTATTGTTTTGTTGTTACTGCTGCTGTTCATTACCAGCATTTATGTGCGCATTTTGAGGCTGAAGTGCGGATGTTTTTATGACCCAGCAGGGCAGGGCGTATACGTAACTTGCGGATAGTAAATTTTACTAGGCACATAATTTTTGCTTAAAATTTTTAAGCGCATATTTTTTTCTTCTTAGCAACCCTTTTTTACATATACTATTAAAGTTTTTAACGTGCGCATTTTTGTTTAATTTCAGTTCCTCGCTTGTTTGGCACATAAAGCCGCCGGACATAAGGTAAGTTTACTCGTTTGCAGAATAAAATTTTTATTTAAATATATATATTTTTTTATTAACATACATTTCATGTGTGTATGCATTGAGTTTAAGTTTGATTCTTCACTACTCTACTTGCCTCATGTCTCAAAATTTACTCTGGATTATTTTTTAATAGGAAAATACACTGCCGGAAATAAGTATTGGCACAGAGAATTTCTCAATATGTACATATGTATGTATATTTAAAAAAAATGTATTCTAATTTTTTTCGCTATTTTTTATACAAATAAGGCTCATTCTACAACAAAAAAAAAACATAAAAATAAAATTTTTAAACTTTGTGTAAAACTTGGGAAAATTGGATAAATTTTCATGCAAATTTTCAACAATTTAATTTTTTTGGAGTATGCAGTTTTGTAGCCCATTAAATTCTAGTTTAAAATTGTAACTTTGAAGTTAGTTAAAAATTGCGTTGATTTTACAGATTTTTTTTTTGTTGAAGATGTTTTGCATTTTTTCGATGCAAACTGCGATGGAAGAAATTGCGTGAAAAAAAGCTAAAAAGTTGAAAATTTTCACGAAAATTTGTTGAATTTACTTGAGTTTTGCACAAAGTTTAAAAGTTGCGTTTCTTTATTTTAGTTGTAGTATGAACCACATTTTTATAAAAAATTAGCGGAAAAAACTCGGGAAAATTCCATAAATTTTCATGCAAGTTTTCAACAATTTATTTATTTTTTTGAGTATAAAATTGTAACTTTGAAGGTAGTCAAAATTTTTTTTACAGAATTTTTTTGTTGAAGGTATTTTTTCTATACAAACTGCGATGGAAAAAACTGCGTGCAAAAAGTTAAAAAGTTGAACATTTGCATGAAAATTCATTGAATTTTCCCGAGTTTTGCACAAAGTTTAAAAGTAATATTTCTTTATTTTTGTTCTAGTATGAACCATATTTTTATAAAAAAATTGCGGGAAAAAAATTAAATTAAAAATCGTTGCATATATTGCAAAAAATTCTCTGTGCCAATACTTTTTCACCAAAGCGTAGTTCAATTTAACCTTTCGTTGGTTGGGTGGGACATATGTTATGAACAAGTGTATCCTTACGATACGTCGAACGATAACTTTTTCATCTTCGCGATGCCAAAGTCATTGAAGTCAAAAGCAAGGCAAAGTCGTAAAATCGCTGCTTGTCATAGGCCAGTGTTTACAGTGAAGAGTTAAATCATAACCGGAACGTGAATTAACTCCTCACTGTGGAAACAGCCTCTAGCAATTGGTATCGATGAAATTATCGATAAATATAAATATCGATAAATTCTTTAAGATCGATAAATTTTATTTTTACTCTTTGTCTGTATTTATCAATAAAAATATCGCAATTTTATCGAAAATCTATCGATAACGATATCGATACGGCAATAAACGGCAAATTAGTGAAAGGATAATTTAAATACTGTAACCTCATTACAATCTTATGCCCTTTGTGGGTTTATTAAATAACTAAAAAGTATGCATAAAAATTTTTTAACTCAGTGTCTGCATTGCAGTTGCAAGGTTGTCACGTATAGAAAATTCATCATAGTAACTGCCATCCGCTGAAAAGGCAAACAAAAATATCTAAATATGTACAAATCGTCTCGCTTCAAAAAACGAGAATGTGCCCACCTTCGCCATCATTGCAGCAGCAGCCTACTATCAAACTCCATCTAAGCTTTAGTCTGCGTTTCAATTTAATTAAATTAAATATGTTAATTGGCAATGTAGCGTTCGCTGTGTAGCTAAAATGTTGCACAGCGTACAACGATTGCCACTTGCCGCACAGCTATTTTTATACATACAAAACGTATGAAGTAAGGTACGTTTGTGGCAAGAGCAGACAACTCATCCTCATTGTTTCATCGCCACATCGACACGACACGATTTTGCCACATTTGCTCTGGCTGGCGGCGGCAAACTCAGTCTTGTCTGTTGCCAACTCCTGTGTGTGTCTTCATTTTTTTTCTTCTATGCTTAGTTAGCACTACTTAACTTTTAGTTTACTCAACGCGGAAGCCTTGCGGCGCATGCAAAAGATACCTGGCCACCTAAATGCATGAACACACGCATGTACCACATACCTTGCAGGTACATAGCTGCTAATTTGCTCAGCAGCGCGTTTTGTTTGTTAACACTTCGTTAGGCAACTTTTATGTGGCACTGTAGGCATGCAAAAAACAAAACAAAGCTCAGCTGACTTGCATAGCGCATAAAAAATATGTGGCACTATTTTGTTTGTTGATAGCTCCAAAAGGTAGATCGTAAAATGTTTGTGGGTAGCCAAAATAAAGTCGTGCAACATTTTTTTACTTATAAAAAAAAGATAAAGTGAATAATAAAAAGATGAAATTAGCACAAACGAATAAATAAAAATTTCAAAATATTTATAATAAAATAAACTAAAATAAAATATGAAAATTACAAAAAAATTTAAGTAAAAAAATTATGAAACAAGAAAAAAATCAAAAAAATTATGGCGAAAAATTCCAAAAAAATTTGTTTCATAAAAAAATCAACGATTTTAGCAAACTTATGTAAAGTTTTTTTTTTAACTTATATAAACAAAAAAAAAAATTAAACAACAAAAATTTGTTTTCCAATTTCAACTTTTGCCTCTCAGTTTTTTCTTTATTATTTCAAAAAGAATTAGCAAACAGCTTTTCCTCTTTTGCACAAATTTTTGCTTCGCTCTCCGCTGCCTACATAGTTTTCGGCTTCTCCAATGCCAAGTTACGAAATATTTTTTATTTTTTTTTGTTTTGTTTCTTCGCTTGCCTTCCCAATTTGGCTGCCATCATTATTTGCTGTGTCATTGTAATAAATGTCAATGCAGTTCGATGTGAGTTCAACAGCTCGTGGCATTCAACTTAGTGGCACCATAAGCCATTGGCAGCATTAGTAAACCTTCGCGTTTGTCACATAAACGACATGACTGGCATGATTGCGCAATTTTCGATAATTTGCCTTTTTCGATAGTAAATTTCGATATTGAGCTTTAAAACTTAAAATTTGTCAAATCATTGTTAACATTGTGTTTCGGAGCGAAAAACCGAAGGAGGCTAATATTGCAAGGGGAAAAAAGAATGGCAGAAATTGAAAGTAAAATTTGTAGTTACACTCAGTGGACTGTATTTTTTCAAAGTTTCGGAGTCTTAAGCGCCAACAAGGCGGATAACAGACTGCTGTTGAGGCACTTAGACTCAAATGTCTGTTCGAGTCATAAAAGATAGTTTAACTCTTTCGGTTTTAGTTAAAATTTTAATTTAGTGTCCGCATAATTTTTTGAAACAGCAAAAGCTCAGCAATATTGCTAAGCGGCCAAAGTTTATGTGTATAAAGTTAGCGAAACAACATGAAGAAAAAAATGTCGCATATACCTATGAATTTGCCGTTTTTTTGCCGTTAATTAGTTGTGGAAAAA
>NW_016158480.1:78074-124431 GCF_001687245.7 Rhagoletis zephyria
TCATTATTTTGTTATTTTTGATCATTTTCAATTATTTTTGACTTGTTTTAATTACACGATTATAATTATTCGATGAATTTCTATTATTTATCATCATGAAAAACTATTGAAAAAAGCTAAGAATATTTAATAACTGCTTGAATTATTTATTTATTTCATTCTTATACAAATCTCAAATTTTAAACATTAATTGTTACTTTTGTAAAATTTGAAAAAGAAAAGACTGGAATGTGCAAAGTTAATGAGTTTAATTTATTTTAATGAAAACTTTTATTTTTATTTTAGTTCACTCAAAAATGAAGTAAAGTCTTCATTTTATTTTTAACTAAAATGTTTTCTTTTGCATATTCACTATTATTAAAAAAGATAAAAATATAGTATTTATTGTACCTGAAACCTTTTACTTTTATTAACCCTTAATGAAAAATTTATAATATATTAAAGTGTACTTAATCAAAAGTGTTTTATTGTATATTCGTGAATTACTTTTATTTTTTGACTCCCAAAGTAGTCGTTTTGGTCCTAATTGGACTAGTATTTTTCTGTCTATTTTGAACTAGTATGAGACTGGTATATTTCTGACCGAAATCTGACAATTGCCATCTCGTAGGACATCCCCATGTTAAAAATACCAGTTGATTGCATGGAAAAAAGATAGTTGGCTGACTAGTTGGGCATGCGGCTCATACTAGTTGTGAGGTAGTTTACAACTAGTACGTTTGACTACAGGGTTTATAAACATCCAAAGTTTGAAGCTGGCAACATGATGCATGAAAAACCAAACATGTTGCTCAGCTTAGCACTACAATTTAAAGTTTAAAATTTGCATTGCAACTAAACTTTTAATGCTCTTGGGCTTTTAGTAAAGCTTAGTGTATCTGCACAATGTATCAAAGTGTCAGCAACATGTTGCTGAATTATTTTATTTTTGCGAAAACTTCTTAAACGTAATTATTTGCGTTTCAAAATAAACTGCCTTTAAATTTAGATACCTGCAACTGTTGCTCAATACATGCAACATGCCGCTTAACACTTTCTAGTTGCAAAATACACGAAAGCCCATCTAACTAGCTGTCTGGGTCGAATCGCTCATTTGCATACTTTTTTAGAACAAAAAAAAAACATTATTCATTTTTGTTATTATTCTCTCTCTCTCTCTCTTTCGTTCATCTCGTCAATTTCTCACATAACTTAAATGCCTTGCGGTGACCTTGTTTTACTATTTCCTCTCTGCTTTCTCTGCAATTTCCACTACCCGCTTCATTGACTTATCCTATTGGCTTCATTGAAGTGTTTATGTGGCATTCCAACATTCCATTCCGTAACTTCAGACATTTCGACACTTCGACAACTTCGTCGCCAACACTTGGCTGGCAAAAGTTTTTTTCACGCAACGCCAGCGGCGGCCACCCAACGTACAGTCGACGAGTCTACGCTTCTTACGCTACGCCACGAAAAGTGTTGTAAACAAGGGCAATAAAAATATTTAGTAGCAAATAGCTAGACAACCAAGCCGGTAGACGAAGCAGACGAGCAGGGTGGGCGGTCCGGCAGTGTAGGAAAGTGCGCGCAAGGGGTAGAAAAAGGTAAAGCAAACAACTTGAAGAAGCCCATAAAAGCCAAAGTTTAAGCGCAACATTAGTATTCCGATTATTGTTTTGAATGTTGTTGTTGCAGCGGCCTGCGTGCTCACTTCCTCTTCATTTGGTTCACCGTTTTTTTTTTGTTTTAATTTTGTTGCTGCAACATACCGCCCATGATTTGCTTAAGAACTCGAAAGATTCCTAGACTGTCCACATTGCTTTCTTCTTTTTCCACTTTTCACAACTTTTTCTCCATCCTCCACATTGCTTGCTTTGTTAGCAAATATTCTCTGCTTTCTACTGTGAGTGCATATTTGCACTCTGGCTAAATTCAATTGTGCAGCAAGCGAAAATCTTTGTTGCACCTGCAGTTGCAATGAGCTGAACTTTCCACAGAGTTATGTGCTGCACTTGTGCAAACTTTAGTGGACCAAGAAGCGTAAAAAAATTGAAACAAATTTTAGTTTTGCAACAATCGAACTAAAAAGTTGAGCTTAAGAATTTTCAAAGAGATGAGAAAAAAAAAATAGCCGAGAATCACCTTCACATTGTCGTTTGTGCCATTTTCTCAAGATTTACTAGCAAAAGTTTAACGGAAATATTTTCCAAGCTTTCACTTCTGGTGTAAGTGATAGTAGAAAATGCAATATGTGCTATTCGATAATTTTTTTGAAAATGTGCTTACAATTTATTGCCTTGAAGGAATGTGAAATTTTTGTTGCGAAACTTCTGGCGCAAGTTTTTGCTGCAACGCCGGGTAGAGTAAGGTCAATAACAAAATTTTTGTGTGCAAAGTTTTTAAATTAATATCCTAAATCGTATTAATTTATGGCGAAAATAGGTGAAAATGTATATGCGCAGACTTTGAAGAACTTTTTGCGACATTTGCGGCATAAGCAACATGTTGCGGAATAATGATGGGCACTCAAATGGGGGTTTAGAATTTGTCTCGAACATAATTTTTACAATAAAACTAAATTTTCGTGTTTGAAACATTATTTGCAACATGTTGCATGAACTTAGGTGCATTGTGGTAAGATATTCGCTTTCGAAAACTACTGTGGTACGAATAAATGCCAAGTTTCGGATATTTTTAGGAGATTCTTGAAGACTTCAACATGTTGCACCTTTCTAGAAACTTGGTGTCCTCGACAGTAAGTCATGAATTCCAGGCACTTTCTGGCTGACAAAACCTTTGAAATCGCAATATTCCGGCTTTATCAAAATTAGATGCTTGCAACATTACAGAGAGCCCCAGCAACATGTCATTAGAGTTGCTACCGATTTTAAGTACATTCTCCCTCAAGTTTTGTCGTCTTCTGGCATTTGTGGTAGAAGCGCAGCAACATAATAAACCCAGCACTAGTTTGAAGCCAGTGTAAGATAAAAATTCATGATTTTTCCAAGAAATTAAAATTGTGCACAAAAATTCAATTGGACATAAAAAATTTACACAGCTTTCGATAACCAACTTTTTCCGAGCTCTGAATCGCCAGCGATGCAAAATAGACAAGGTCCTGTGTACTTGCGGATAGTATCGCATAGTGAAGTGCATTGAATGCCGATGATGTTTAAGGGAAAACCAACGGTACAACTCTGTCAGCGACAAAGCTTTTTCAATAAACATCTCAGAAATTGGATTTTAATGGACTCAGAGAAGCAAAAAACACAGCCTAAAATAGGCGCAACAACACGGGAAAGGCGCCTGGATTTAGAAGGTATGCATGCCTATAAGCCAGCCGCTTCAACACTCACGAAGAAAGCCAACAATTACCGCAGTCATCTGCACAGCTCACAGCAATTCTTGAAGCAGCTAAAACGCTACGACGTACCCAAAATGCAAAAGCAGTACGCAAGCGTTTTAGCTGCAACTATAAGCGCGGAGCCAAACGGCGCCATCTCCGTCGATGAACTGAGCCCCTTCTGTGTTAAAAACTTCAAAAAAGAAATTAGGGTGCCAAAGACGTCAGTCGATATGATATCTTTCCTGCTATTCTAGGTGGATATTTTCGGTAGGTTTTTCTACATCGTGACCCTTGACGGCTGGGTGGAAGATCCACTATCTTGGCTGCAGGTTCGAAAAAGCGCACTGATCCTTTGCGTATGCTAGAGGTAAGAGAGTAAGGTACATGGGAAGGGGAATGAAGTGAGAGAAAAACAGTTTTAAAGGGAGCGTAGCGGAAGAAGTAACAGCATGCGTTTAGCAGTAAGGGTAGATGCTAGAGTTGGCTTTGGATCTTAATTGTCTCTGACGCCGTAAGAATGGATTTATTTTAATATGCTAATGCCTTTCTAATGGTCACTGCGCAATTTTTCTTTCAAGACCATCTGAAAGGTTCACACTTTTCGGTCGTCTAGTGAAGGGCTGAGAGCATGCAATACTCTACAAGGGTAAGCTCAAGTGAGAAATCACGGTTAACCAATCTTTGAGCTTCTTTGGTGTTAAACGGTTGAGGAAGTTTCATCTAAATAGATGTCGAGCTGTTTGTGATATATCCCGGCTAAGCTGTCACAGTTTAAGCTGTATGGAGCTTTACTGTGCTGAAGCTTATTTTTGGTTCTGATGTGGGCCTCAGACTAAAGGAAATGTCCGGTACCTCCGTAAATCTATATGGTTCGGCGATTTTTGGTCAGGCACTGCGGAGGGTAGTCGCCTGCTCTTGAAACTGTGAGGTTTTAAGTATATACTGAGGTACCTAGAGTTACAAATATTGCTAGATTTCGAGAGCAGTCTAAGAAAACCAAGCCGGCATTTCCGATTTCAGGACCACTCAGCTCACTGAAAAGATTCTCCAAAGTAGCTAAGGACTATCTTGGCAAATGGTTAATAAATTTAGTTTATGAAACTTTTAGAAGTGGTGAGCGATAAAAGAGCTCTGCTTAGCAGATTTCTTACTGGGTAGCATCGACACGTCAGTGTCTCTAAAATTAACTGCAAATTCGCCCATTCCAGGAACAGCGCAACATTTTCAATATTTACATTGTGAGCGTCGCAGGAACAGCAACAACTCCGAGTATACACTAGTATGAACAAAGCACAGCCAACAACAGCACAACGCATGCATGCATATGACGAAATATACATATCCAAACCTGAAAAACCACAAAATACTGTGGCCAGCTTAATGCCAGTGAAAAGTGCAAATTGTCTGATGGTGGGTGTGGTTGTATTGTAGTAAGAGTAGCAGTAAAAGAATAACAATAACAACTTATGCACACCCACAAACTAAAATAATACCGCTACATGGACTGTAAATGAATTGTTGGTACGTATAAAGCTCCCAGAGCGTTGCGGTTTTAGTGGAGGCGCCAAGAGCGGCGGGGTGGCGATGTGGAGGAAGGACATACTACGTATACACATAGTGGAAACATTGAAACGGAAATGCCAAATCCGTTTAGTTCATTTGAGCGAAAGTAAACAAAACGGAAATAAACGACAACAAATAACAACAATGGCAAAAAAATAAGGAAGTAAAATTAAACAGCAGCGAGGGAAAAATTGAGAGTTGCTCGCGCTAAGGGCCTGCATGGAGGTTGCAGCAAGAGTAGAATAATAAATAAAAAAAAAAGAAGTAAGAAGCGGAAATAAAAAGAAACTGAATGGTTTTAAAAAAATAAAAAAATAAATTTAAAAGAATTAGCAAGAATGATTGAAAATACAAACTCTTCAAAAAAGAGTTAAGCACTCGTAAAACACAACAGAGATTTAAGTAGATTTTCACAAATTTACTTTGTTTGCTTTTTTGTTTATTTTCTTCTATCGCATCTGTTGTTTCTTCATGCTGCTGTATGCTGCAAAGATTCTGGGTTTTTGCCAACTTTTTTAATTTTTATTTTTTTCATTGCATACTTTTCTGCGATGTACAAAATATTGCACCGTTTCTCTTTCAGTTTTTTGTTCCTCTATTTTTTACTTCTACTTTTTATGCATTGCATCCCCCAAATAGCATTAGTTTTCCTTTGTGTGGTTTCCTGTCAGTTCACCACAGCTGTCAGTCTGACAGTTGCATGCCACACTCGAAGCAATGCATTTGTATGCCATATTGGCTACGAAAACAGTGTATTTAATTAGTTGTTGTAAGAAATGTCTACAATTCACGCTGAGTGGCAGAATAAAAGCGAGTGGAAGCGTGAAGTTGTTAAAAAAACCAGACAGCTAACGTATAGGACTTGGGTCTAAAGAGTCCATTTGCCTATGAGAAGGGAAGTTGAAATGTGGAAAGCTTGTTTGCGTTTTGAAAATAGAGTTTGTTTATTGTTTTACGTTGGAAGAGCGTTCATACGGAGCTGAAAATCGGTTTCCGTGGGCTCATCATTTCTGTAAAAAATTACATAAGCCAGCCGAGAAGTCCAACAAATGTGCTATCTTAGCAAAGATATAATTTTTGACGATTAAGTTCTATTTTCGAATATAGAAAACATAGTACTCTCTCTCTCCTCTCTTATTCCCTTTTTATTTTCCGCTCTCTCTCTCTCTCTCCTCTATATCTTTTTGTTTCGCTCTCTACCTCCCTCTGGAACTTTACCGGAAAAATTTTAGACGAAAAGGCAGCCTTCCAGAAGGAGGGTAAACCTAAAGGACACTGACAAAATTGTGAGGTGATGGTTCTCTACTACAGAGAGGATAGCTCGAGACCTTCACAGTGCCGTGGAATTACTTGAGCTCGTCATTATTGTTCCATCAAGCCACGCGTTAAAAGTGATTTATCAGCGTTCCTTTTACTACCATCAACCGCGAATCGCTGCCTTCAAAGCTGTCGCCATAACTACGTGCTTTCGAGTGGGTCATCAGCGCTTTATGACTTGCAAATTCTGTCGGTAGCTGTGTTGATTAAAAAATCTAAGAAAGTGGCAAAGGCGCTTAAGACAAAAGCTTCATTTTCAGCGCTGCTAAAAGAAGATGAAAAAATAGCTAAAAGACAGCATGTTCTCAATAATAAAAAAATGAACAAAGAAGAACCAACGTCCGCGGCGCGCAAAAAACTGCAAAAGGACTCCTACATTGCTCTGCTGGCTACATACAAGCGCTCATCAATCAATGTCAGAGCGTTTTTTTTTTGTTTGCTGCTCGCATTTTTTGCGGCCACGCTGAATATCTCGAAGACACTCGCCACAGGAGCAGCGTCCTTGGTTGCAACAGAGGCAAGCGCGAAGAAAGAAAGTGCAAGCCGAACGCCTCCGTCACTCACTGCTCAAAGTAGTACGACAGCAGACTTTATTATAAAGTGCAGAGAATGAGTGAAGTAATAAAGCGGCATATAAATCAGCAGGATAAGCAGCAGTTGCAGGAAAAAACGGGAGTGTAGAGTCGCACGGCGAGTTAGAAAGAAACTGCAACTCAGTGTGGTGATTGAAATGGTAAAAAAAATGAAGGAAGCAAAGCACTTAAAGCTGTGAAGATAACAAGGCAGCGAAAGAGTGCGACTGCTAGCAGCAAAGGGTCAGCGCCTAAGTGGCCGCTGTAGGGCGACCACATCAAATATTCATATGAAATGATGCTAAGAAGTTTTTTGCTTCACTGGGTTCTACTTATGGCTAATCGTGGAGATAAATAAAGACAAGTATGACTGTTGAAGAGGAAAGTGGTATACAGGAGTTGGTTATGACTATTTAAGATAGTGACAACGGCAAGGATTGAAAAATTTCTCAAGTGGCTAATATTCACTGATATTATATCCGCGAACAAATAGGGAGTCCGGAAAGATATTAATCCAAATATTTAATATTCTTCGCGCACAGCCAGCCATATTAGCCTATAAACATGACTGGCGCTCAACCCGGGCACTGAAACCACCTACAAAGAGTCCTACCGCAGGACCCGGAACTACTTGAAAGATATGAGGAAAAACAGTGCCAAATTTAAGAACAAATTTAAGGAATCGTTGTCAGGAAAGATACCGAAAAACCGTTGCAACGCGCGCTGCAATGAGGCACCTGGCAAGTATATGCCTAAAAATTTATGGATTTTGATATTCTAAAATTCTTGAAAGTTTCATTTTCTGCACTGTTTACTGCATCTTTGCCACCCCTCCAAGCATATCCTTCTCTTGATGGAATGATTGGGAGGCGGTCTTCAGCCACTTGATATCATCTTCAACACCAAGTTTAGACGTCCAGAGTTCTTAAGCTTTTTCAGGTAGAAGTGACTAGCATTAAAGAAACAGTAGACACACTACTTAAGAGCTTGGCGTCATTAGAATATATTGACCCTCATATTAGCTCTGCGAAAGCTGGCAAATTTTTAGGATCAGAGCGGTCAAGGGAGCTTTTTGCGCTTACAAAGTCTCAGATTTCGGTTACGTTCGGACAGATCGTCTTCCGTTAAAAATAGGACAAAAGAACATATCTGAGCCTTGCTGGCGCAGTTATTCGGAAGATGATGCGGTGGAGCCAAACTATCCAACAGTGCTAACCAAAACTTATCTTAAAGCATAGACAGACGGCAACGTTCATCGGAATCAACTCGTTAATTCGGAATTAACCCGGGAATTAACTGCAGGATCAGCGGATTAAGTCCTAGATTTAATTGGCAAAACTAATTTGGATCAAGGGAATTTTCGATGAGCAAAAAAAAAAACAAAATAGCCGCGTTTGGCATCTGTGATAGCCGAGTGGTCAGAACTATGTACGAAACTACAGCTTAGTAGGACCCTGGTTCGAGTCTCACTCCGAGAGATTCTTAAAAATTAGTTTTTTTTTGTTTTAAATATTATTTAATTTTATCAAATTTTTTTATCACATCAATTGCGCGGTTAATCCGTTAACTTATGTCTATGCTTTAATTATGTCTAATTGCTGGGACTTGAAATTTATGCTTTCCCGATCTACACAAAGCGACCATTGCAATGATAAGCGGATGATTTTCGAACACTTGCGGACCCGAGACCTTGTCTACGAACTTTGACTTAAAAAAAATCCTTCCAACTCAGTGAAGATAATATTTTTCCGAGTGTAATTTTTGATAAAAAAAATGTTGCTTTCATTGCCGAAATTCTCTCACTTTCCCGTCGCCTATAATTAGACAACATTTTATGCAAATTTAAAACAAATAAATTTCAATTGATGACTACCAGTTTGTATACAATTTATTAAACCATAACTGCCGCTGATATGTTCGCATCCCCAAAGCACGCGTTTACAACTCTTCATTATCGGAAAAGCAGCGCACGCAACGCCAAAAATACAAAATTGATAACTAATGCGGTTGACATAGAGATTCAATAATGTTTCAATTTCCCACCGATAAAGGCGAACAGCAACAAAAAAAATAAAATAAACAAAAAATACCATTGCATACTCGCCGGCGCAGAACGTTAACGACACGCGCCAACAAGTCAACATAATTTGGAAACATGTAATTGACAAATACCCATACATATGTACATATCTATGTATGCAAACGATTTATGCTAACACAAAATTTGTGTGCGGAAAATGCGAAATTGATTTGAATTTGCGGTGCTGAACGATTGTTTTGTCATCGCGGGTGGTGAAGCATGCGCGCGCAAGCCTAGATGTATGCCATAAATTAAGGCAAAGCAGTGCTTATGAAGTGGTAGTAGGCGAGTGCGGCAGCGTGGGTGTAGGCCGAGCGCTTGCCACAGCCATTTGCATGCCAAATTAGGCGATAAAAGTGCATTTGAGTAAGGACGCGGTAAACTCAACGCCGCCGCTGCGCCTAAAACCACACTAAATCACTAAACAGGCAGCTATAGCCTACTAGCCAGTCAGTCAGCTAGCCAGCGCCAAATAATAATAAATTCGATTAGCGATATGAGCGTGTTGGCGTGCTTGTTTGGTGGCTAGGCAAATATTTGTGCGCTGAGTGCGAAAATTTTGATATCACAACATACCTTCTTGTTTGAAATATTTTTCATTTTATTTTTATTTATCATTTTTTGTTGTTGAGCCCGCAGACAACGCCTAAATTTGTGGGTTTGTGCAAAACATACTGAAACAACATTGGCTTTTTTGCCCGAATACTCGATTTGGCCATTGTTGCACCCACTGGCTGGCATGCAACACTGCAAATGTGTCTCCGTATGTGTGTGTGTGTGTGTTGCATGTGGCAAGCGGCATGATTTATGGTTGCCACAGAAATAGCAGCGCTTGGCGGCTTGACTCTGTTGCTTTGCTGATATTTTATTTCGATTGCCGTCGTCGATATTTGGCGCTACGTTGCCTTTCTGTTGCCTTGTCTCGCAGTGGTTGTTGTAGGCCAAAGTTTTTTCAGTGCGCTCTCAGTTATTCATATCAATTGTTGTTATTTATTTTGTTGTAATTTGTTGTTTGCACACAGCATAAGTGTGTGCGTGCGCGGCAATGATTTATGCATCCGAATTGGTTTTTATTGATTTTCGATTTTCGTTGCTTGGCAGAGCAGCGGCCGCCGTTGTTTGTTGTTGTTTGAATGTTTTTGTTTCTGTCACTTGCTATCGCAAATCACTGCCAGCTGCCAGTTACCAGTTGCTGCGGCAAATGTGCCTTTTTAAAGTCATCAAGGCAGCGAAAAATCCCAGCGGAATTTCGATGTATGAATTTATTTTATTTTATTTGCAATTTTTTTGTCCACGCAGATATGTCAAACTCTTAAGCGCTTCTTCTTGGCTGTCTGTGTCACATTTTATTGTGCGAAATTGCAATTCAATTGCTAACTTTGTCGATTACCAGCGACAGCTGGTCACCATTTGAGTGGTGACCCGGTAGGAAATGGTTTGAGGCACTAAATAAGTTTGAAATTGAGGTTTTTAGAGAAGGGGGGTTGAAAAAGTATAACTAAATAAAATATTATCAAAAAATGATGTATGTGTAAAAATTAACCCAGTAGAAAATATTTACCATAATAGAAAGAAATTTCCGAGTTGTTGGTGAATGAGCAGTTGTAAAATGAAAAAGAAAAGAATAAAATGGCAATAAAATGTGACCCTGTAGGAAATTTTTTGTAGAGCAAAAAAATAAAAACTTCCACAAGTGAACAATTAATGCAGCAAATTATAAAACGCATACCAAAGAAATAGAACAATTACGACACTCCAAACACAGCGACCCAGTAGGAAATCTTCTGAGAATTCAGCAAGCAAGGTTAATAAATGAGAAAGAAAAAAAGAACTTACAAAAGTGATATTTATCTTGTTTTCTGCACTGAAGAATAAGAAAATCTTATTTTACTATTATTGAATGACTATAAAGAAGAAGTTTCCCAATTATAGCAGTTCGATAAAGACCTTGTAGGAAATGCTAAAAAATTAAAAAACAGCAAACTTCAAGTTTGTGGCGAGAAACGGCTGTGAAAATATCTAATAACGCTGTAGGAAGCTTAAAAAATTAAGACAGAGGTGAAATAGGAAACTATTTTCGCAAATAAATTAAATTTTAAATTTTCAGAAACATGAGAAAAAGCAAATACTGAATTAAAAATTGAAAAAATAAGCAGAAAAATAGTGATGCCAGTTCAAAAAAGACCTGGCAGGAATTAAAAAAAAAAATTAAATAAATAGATGTATTTTTTAAAAAATTAACTTTGCAGAGGTGGGAGGTTGAGAAAATTAAAAAAGGCCGTAAGAAGTAGCGTAAAAATGTAAAACACAATATTAAAAAATCACCCAGTATTTTTTAGTATTAGATCTTAAACTGTGACAAAAGTTAAATGCTTAAGAATGAGCCATTAGTAAAGTTTGCAGCGCTAAAAGAGATCAAGTGAGAAAAATTTGAAAGAAAACTGAAAATTGTCGACTAGGAAAACTAAAAGGTGGAAAAAAACCGAAGCAAATTAAGAAACACCCTGTAGGAATTGGTTTTTTGCAAAATGAAGAACTCTGATGAGGACATGTGGTGATCCCCAAAATAGCAGCTATAACTTTTACCATTTGTAAACTATTGTTGTTTTTCCACAATAATTTTTCACTAAAAACGGATTTTATTTTTTTGGTTACGAACCAAGGATTCACCTTTTATTGTATTTTTCTCGATCTCGGTAGCAAGACTAATTTTCCAGATTTAAAGAGCAGAGTACCTATTTTCCTTCTGCCTTAAGGGCATTTTTATCAAAAAAAAATAAAAATTGCAGAATTTTGATCGATTTCGATTTTAGAGTGCAGTAGCTTGCTAAATCCAAATTACATTTAAAATTTCATTATCAGAAAGACTTAAGACACAAAAATTTTAAAGTAGGGAGTCAATTCCACTCGCGCCTTTAATTTTCGTTACACTTACTCGCACGATTAGATTCAACTTTTTCCTTTTCTCGCAAACATTTTTTGCCTAATAACTCTGTTTTACACTTCTTATATAAATGCATACATTTTCTAGTTCATACACTTTAAGTTTCAACTTCACTCTAAGCGTCGCTGCTGACCCTTTTCACTTCTTAATCCTACTGCAAATGATAGTTTATACAATAAAGGTAGATATCTATACAAATATACATTTCGTTTTTTCATTTCTTTTACTTTCCTCCCGTCTCGTGGTTCCTTTGCAAATAGCAGGCATCGTTTTACCTTAATCGTGCCGTAAACATACGTATGTACGTATATCTATCTCTCTAGCAGCAGCTGTAACTGCAGTCAAAGTGCTTCATACATCCATAATTGTTCTACGTTTACTCACTTCTCTTTGCCTCCTTGCGGCTCATATCCTTATTTCAACTGCTTAAGTGGCTTCTTCAATGACTAAAAACAAACAAATGAGTGTGTTTGTTTGAAAATTATACTCGGAGACTGAGCTTTGTACTGAGACACAATTTTAATATATACCTGTGGAATAACGAAAGTACGCTGGAAAAAATATAATGAAGAAAAACTTATAGATGAGTCATGAGTATATTGTTCTGACCTCTTTTTGAGCTACATAAATGTATGTCAGTGCTTCTTTACTGAATACTGTAGCTAGCTACTGGGGCTTTTGGCTGTTCGTGAGTGCTAATACTGTTTCAGTCGCTTTTAAAGAAGCCTGAAATTCCACTGAGAATAAAAAGTTTGAAAAGTAAGACTCGCGAGTTATAAAATGAATTAAGTCATATAGTCAACTACTTGAAAATTGGTTAAATACATCTCGAGCGAGTCTTGAAAGTCTTTCTCCACCTTTTCGGGAAATTTATTAGTGCTTCGTGAAAAAGTTCGTAGCATTAAAGGTTTGAAAAAGGAAGACACGTGAGTTTAATTGAGCCATCACTTTTTGTAAGGAATAAAGCTGACGAACGCAAATATTTGAAAAAATAGTGTAAGGATCCCACGCGTCGTTGATGTCTTAGGTTAAGTTGGACGGCAGTCCTATGTGGACTCACTTAGACACAGGCTCCTTTGTGATACCGTACGAGATTTGCATTTATTCGCATTCTCCTGTAAACCACTTGGCGTTTAGCGTAAAAGCGCATAAATCCATCACTTTGGGGCCGTCGAAGAAATAACAGACAATAGCGTTTGCTCTCCGTTTTGATTGAGCCGGGCAGTGGCAGAGTAGATGTTGGATAGTTTCTTCTTCCTCTTCGTCTATGCGGCTTCTGCAGTTGCCGTTGCGGGGTGCACCTAGCCTGGCTATGGGTCCGGTGAGAATTCCAGTTACTAAACAAATGTCCTGCCTCCTTACATTAAGTAAAAGCTTATTACGTTGAGCGCCTATGGCTGACCAGATTGTTTTGGCAATATGAATTTTTCATTCAGTAGAAATTTACATGCTTGAGAGAGATACCAGGAATATCCGTTATCTGTATCGGGCAATGTTGTTCCATGATGCGCGCAAATTCGCCAGTCATGAAATTATTATAAGATATCACGACTAGGGATCCTTTGCCATGATGTGGCCTTTGAGATAGCCATCAGTTCGGCATAAAAAGACTTCAGTGCTCAGGAACGCGAATGCTGAATCAATCTTACACGTAATCTTAACCTTAATCCTAATCTTAATCACAATCATAACCTTTATCTTAATCATAATCTTAATCTTCATTTTAATATTTGTCTTAATCTTAATCTGATTTTTAATCGTACGCTTTATTTTAATCTTAATCCTATTCTAAATCTTAACTTTAGTCATAATCATAATCTTAATCTTAATCTTAATCTTAATCTTAATCCCAATTTTATTCTTAATCTTAGTCTTAGTCTTAATCTAAATCTAAATCAGAATCATAATCTTAAACTTTATCTTACTCATAATCTTAATCTTAATCTTGACCTTAGTCTTAATATTAATTTTAAGAGTTTTAATCGTAATGATAATCATAAGTTTTATCTTAATCTTAGTCTTCATCTTAATCTTAATATTTATCTTAATCTTAATCATAATCATAATCTTAATCATGGCCTTAATATTATCCCACACCTTCAGCAATTTTTTAATTTTGTCGGAGTATGGATTTATAGGCAATCGAGCGCAAAGAAGTTTTATCTCAAAAAAACTTGCGAACCTTTTTAATAAATGTAGTCATGGAAATTGATTTCAAATGAAAGAATTCTGTCTTCTGGAAAATTTTTTAGCTCACTGTTCGAACTCTCCCATCACATATTTACATATGTATGCATTTCTCTCCGTGCACTTGCACCTGTGTCTCGTTTACAGCTCAGTAAACTTGCAGTTAAATCGATTGCAAGAAAAGTGCTGAGCTAACTGTTGTTCTTATATTTTTATTTTATTCATTTCTGTCTTTCATTTCATTCTTGTTGCATAAATATTTATTGCTTCTAAAGTTTGCATTAACTTAAACAAATACTCGCACACGCACACTCATTTGCATAAGAAGTTTTAGCTACGAAGACAAACATCGAGGCATTAAATTTAAATTCTAGAGCCATCTGCTCCACCTGCATTCGCCCTTTTCGCCTCCACCCGCAAAGCCACAACTAATATTTAAAATATTTACGTAGTTCTCAGAAACAGGAGTGCAGTGAAAAAAGAAAACAACAAAAAATAAGTGAGCGATAAAATTGCAACCGCTTAAGCCTGATAATCCTGTAGCAACAACAGCAGTTAAGCAGTTAAGTTGCAAAAGAGTATATCGTTATTTTTGTCATTGTTGTTGTCGTTGTTGCATTTTTGTAAGTTTCAGCAAAGTACTAGTATAATATACTTACAAAATAACTTCGAATGCCTACATGTGCGTGGGCAAGTGTGTGTGAATGCACCCCAGCTGCCGCTTAAGTCGCACGAGAATATACAGTGACTCAAACAAATGACCACTAGTTTTTTTTTTTAATATTCGCAAGATTTTTCCAGCTAAATTTTTTTTGTTATTTTTATATAAAAATATCGTCTAAACTTTAATCAAAACCGCGTAAATCACAGTTTCAAAATTTATACAAAATTTAGGAAAATCCAACAAGTTTTCAACAAAATTTCAACATTTTTTTCTTAATTTTTTGAAAATTTTTGGGTATGCAGTTTTATAGCCCATACAATTTTAGTCTAATGAAGTGCAAGTTTCAAACGGCCTTGACTTTTGAGTTTTTTTTTGGAGCCTACTTTTTCGGGGTTTTTAATATAACAAGCGTAATTTACAAAAACTTGCGTTGATATTTTGAAATTTTATTGCTGACAGTCTCCCTCGTTTTATTTCATAAGAAATTCATACTTATATGGGAAAAAATGCAAAAATCCGTCACCGAAAAAAAAATCTCAAAAATCAACGCGATTTTTTACCTGTTTAAAAGTTGCACTTCATTAGACTAAAATTGAATGGGCTATAAAACTGCATACCATTGTAAAAATTCAGAATAAAAATTTGTCGAATTTTCCAAAATTTTGTATTAAGTTTAAAACTGTGATTTATACTACACGGTTTTGGTTAAAGCTTAGACGATAATTTTATATAAAAATAACAAAAAAAATTAGCTCGAAAAACATACGAATATTTGAGGAAAATCTACACGTGGTCATTTGTTTGAGTCACTGTACTATGGCTACCCCCTTTAGTGTTAGCGTGACGGAGAGGAGTAGGGATAAGGCCAAAGGACGCTGGCAGCTTATCGTTCGAAATTGTTATTGCAGCATTTTGCAAGACAAATCAATCGAGCCAAAAGCTAAATGTTCTTCCCGCCCGCAGAGAGGAGGGGCGCCTCACTTTGCTGAACTGGCTGCCGCTGTTGGGTGTTATCGAATGTGCTGAGCAGGTTTCGGATGTCTGACTGTTTGTCTGTCAGCTCACTTGCATTTGGAAAATTCGATAAAACGGCTCAGACAGCTTAGCAAAGTTACACAAAAGCACACAGCCAAATACATAAATATTTTTAAATATTCGCAGCTGGTTGGCTGCATGCATTTAAAGTTGCGTTCGTTAAATATTGATGTGTGTGTGTACATATGAATGAGTGAGTGAATGAGAGTAATTTCTCTTTTTGGTTTGCCACACAAATATTATTAAATACTTGGTTTCACATTTTGAATGCATTTCGTTATTTGCATATTGATATATTCTTTTTAATTATTTTGGTTTGCTAAAAGTTTTCGGAGCAAAGTTTAATTACAAAATTTTTAGTATTTGCATAGATAGCAGCAGCTCAAAAGAGTGCAGTGTTGAATACACAATGCTGCAAAATATTGCATGTTTCAAACATGTGTTCCATTCCATAACGTTCCAAGCCATTTCAAGCCGTTCCGTTTCATTCCGAACAGTGCATCTCATACGTAATGAAGAATGGTAATGTAAAACGAGTGTAAGGTGATGAGTTGGAACGGTATAGGATGCAACGGAATGAATTGGGCCGAAGAAGTACGTTATGGAATGAAATCAAATTTAGTTAAATATATGAGAAAGGTCCCTGCTATAATAAAGGAGACAGAAATAGCTGAAATTGAAAGGAACGGAATGGAATGAAACGAAAAATATCACAGTTTTACCAACTTGATTGCATTAAGAATCTATCTAGCAAAATTTAATGAGCTATTAAGGAATTAATTATGGAAAAATCCAAGTAATGAAATGGATAAATGAAAAGAATATATAGTATGGCAAACGAAACCGCGCTGTGTGAAATGAAACGAAACGGTGTGGAAAGGAATGAAAACTATCAAACCTAAAAGTATTACAAAGCTAAGAAACCAAATGAAGAACAATTTAACGAAGTAGACAAATGAATTTGGGGCGAAAAGGACAAGGAGGAGTAGTAATATGAATGGAATGGATCATAATCGAATCAACTGGAACAATTGTGTAGATAAAGTGAGATGTAATGAAATTAGGTGAAATGAGATGAAGTTAAATGAATGTAATTGAAACGAAATTAAATAAAATTAAAAGAAGTGAAAGGTAAGGAAGTATCGCTGAAGTCCGCCCAAATTTCCCGGCTGAAGCAGCTGTTCTACCAAATGATCGTGAGCACCTACGTCAGGTTAATCCCGGGGATTTCACCTAAAGGACCTTAATTCAAAAATTCAGCAACGGGTTAATCGGCACAAGTGGGAGCTATTTTAGCCGGCTATTCACATTGCATCTTTCGATAGATAGGGCCAAATATCGAGTGACCAGAAGGCTGCACTAACGGCCCAGCAATAGTGCAGCACTTTCTTTCACCAGAGTTGAAGTCAAGGTGGTAATAGGGAAGGCGAAAGCTTGCAAAGTCATTGGACCCCACGGAATTTACATGCTGATGCCGTAACCGCCCCTTTAAGAGAACGGTCCGGGTAGCGCTGGACTTGTTAATGGCGTTTGACACCGTTTGTCACTCCACGCCAGTAGCAGACATTGAGGCTTCCTATCTCCCACAGGGTCTCAAACGGCGTGTTATATGAGTGGTCGACAGTCGTCAGTAATCTTCCGAGATCAAATTTCAAAACCTGGAAGAATTAAACAAGAAGTTCCATAGGGTGGTGTCTTCCCCTCTTTACTGCTTAGCTTCTACATCTCGAAATTCCCTCACCCACTTCTACTTGACGGAATTGATGACCTTTGATCAAAAGTAAAGGAGGCTAACACTCTCCCCAATTACTCCCGGCGACCCTCTTCACCACTTGGACGAAGAAGGACAGGCTTCAACTAGGCATTCACGGCGAGGCGTTACCTTTGATAGGCTGATCTCCTTCTCCGCGCACACAACCGCAATTGTCGACAAAGTACAGAGCCACAGCAAGGCCTTCACGTCGTTCGCGGCACCAGCTGGAGAAAAGACAAAGAAACGTTGATGACAACATACAAGGTAATTGGGTGCATCTGTTTTGTCGCGGGGGACTAGTTGAATGCAGTGGATAAAGCTACAGACTTGTTAGAATGTCGCACTCCGGACAACGCACCCTTTCGCCTTGTGATGCCGCCTGATCACCCGCTACACAGCGAGGCCCAAATGCTTCCCGTAAGGGAGCACAACAAAATGCGCAGCAAACAGTTTCTGGTGGGATGCCACAGACGTGAGTACCCCAACAGTCTCTTGCTCGAGGTGGAGCCTTCGCTCAGGAACGTCAGGGGGCACCTATTCGCATACATGGACGAGATTCAGAAATACATCGGCCAACCACTGGACGCGACGTCGTACTGACGAGCAATCAATAGCATTCATAGAGAGTCGGTCACCACCAACCACGGCTCCCGGCCTATGAATGCCGTGATCGGAGCCCAATTACCACCTGTGTCAGACACGGAGCTCCAAGAGCTAAGAGAGACCCGCGTTACTCTGGCCCAGTTACGGTCTGGACACTGTAGTCATCACAACAGCTACATGTCCAAACTCGACCCCAATATCCCCAATCAGTGTCCGGCAGGTAGAGACTTCTCGCATGTCACCAACCACATGTCAGCTCAACCCCACTCAACTAACTCCCTTTGGTTCGAGCCTGTTGAAACAACGACGACGATTGGTGGATAAATCGAAATAGGCTGGGCTTAGTAGTGCCGCTACAACAACAACAACAGATGAGAAGATATACAAAATTTGTCGGGAAAATCATCCATCACACCCATTAAAGTGACGTGACTTTCTCTAACATTAGCTCATATTGCATCACCACATATGGTCATATCATATAATTCAACCTCACATCACTTCATGCCATATCCTTCCATCTTACAGCACCTCTATTGGATCAGGTGGAAGAAACTGTACTGAAGTAAACAAGATTCACGGTATGATCCAATTAAAAAAATAATTTCATTACTCAACTGCCGAAAATTCCAACCACCGAAAAACCACAAACTTTGCTGCATAGTGTAATTAAATCAGCTACGCCAAACATTGCCGTTGCAAGGACTCTATTCAACTTTGACGCCAAAATTAATGCATTGCATACTTAATTGCGGTGTTGAGTTACAACCACGCCCGCGGGTGATGATGGCAATAAAGTGCCAGTGGTGAACGCCTTAAAATATGCAATACCCCGTGCACAAATGAAGCAGCATGTGTGAGCGCACACTCCACACATCGAGTCAAACTTAAATGCATACAAATGCGGACGAAAATTTTCGGTTAATTAAAATAGTTTGCCAATGCGCCAATACACACACACACATGGACTCGTGGCATATTGTTAGTTGCAAAAAAAAAGCACTGCAAGTATTCTATAGCTTCTTCGCTGCATGCCGCAAGGCGTTGAGCAGCCATTTTTGTAGTTGGCACAGCAAAAGTCAAGCAAATTTTAAAATATGTGCGTGCGTGCGTGTGCGTGTGTGTAGGTGCGCGAATAATTAGTTTAAGTACGCTTTATTACTTGTAGTTGTGCGCGCGCCTTAAAGTATGCTATGCCAGCGATTTTCCTTAGCTGGCTGCGCGCACATACACCGCCGCTAACATTTCAAATTTTCGCACAACGCGGCATTCAATTACCACTTGCAGCGAGGTGTGAAGCAGCCAAAGCAACCAAAAGAGAGACACCAGCACACACACACCCATACAGGCACATAGCGCAGTAAGCGTCATATATTTGTAACATAATTCAGGGCACTTATACACGCTGGCATCTTAATTTCGTTCATCACATGTGAAATGAAGAGCAGTGACGCAGCTGGCGCACTCGGCGAGCGGTGGCAACCGCAAATTAGATGCAAAATATTCGCAAGAAGTGCGGCTACGGTGCGAGCGGCGAGGGTTGCGGTGGATCAACGTTGGCAGATTGTGGCTGTTGGCTGCGGTGTGGTAGGTGGAAGTGGCTCTGGAAAAGTGGGTGCAGTAGTTACACACAAAAATAGGCTGCAGTTGCAGTTTATCGCTTGAATGTGGTGGGTATCGGTCTGTGTGTGTGTGTTTGTTTTTCTGTGTGTTTTGCATAATTTCATATGCATGCTTTTGATTGTATGCGCTTCTGCGGTTGGCTCAATGTAAGTGCATTCAAGTAAATTTACTTTGCATTGCCGTATTTTAAATATTTAATTTCACTTAGCTGGTGAAAAGTGTGTAGAATAATGAAAGCAAGAATTCTCAATTGTCGAGGAAAAAGTTCAATAGTCTTTTGTTTGAGTGTTAGTTCAGCCGATATGGGGGATCATTTTGCCATCGAGAGTTGCAAATTAAATAATCAAAACTGTGGACCGCAGGTTCTCTTAGACGGAAACTTGCGAAGAGTTGTTTTCTAATATCACTGTGGATCGAGTGTGTCCACTCCTCAACTCTCAATTTTCTTATTTGAAAACTGCCAAATATGGCGGGAAGGCTTTGGATTGCGCTACCAAATAATCGCAAATTCGATTCAAATCTTATGCCGGATTTTCTCTAGGCATTAAAAGGCAAAATTTACATGACAAAGTTAGGCATTAAAATAAAATCTTAATGATCATTTCTCATTTAAATGCCTGTTGGAAATTAGGAATAAATCTGCACCTGCATTTAATGACCCAATTAGACGCATAAATCTAGCGGGTGGGCTTCTTGATTTGAAATAGGTACCTTGCAAAACCTTGAGTCCCTTGTATGAAGCCAAACACTTAATTGTCACTAGGAGTACCCGTTACTGTCGAAATTCGATCCTATTTCTGGGTTTTAGAGTGGATTTTGCCACTCTTTGATAGCCAGAAAAAATACCTTGGCAAGTTTGTTTCATATTGCAAAAATCAGTATTAAATTTAATGTTAATCTTATTCTTATTCTTAATCTTATTCTCCGACATCGACTTCGTCTTCACTTTCGTCGTCGCATTAATATTCGTGGTCACATTTATCTTCGTCTCCGCCTTCGCCTTTGTATTTGCATTTGCCTTCATCTTTGTAACCGCATTCATATTCGTTGGCCTCATATTTGTCTAAGGATCGTCTTCGTATACGTCTTCGCATTTATTTCCGTATATGCTTTAGTCGCCGTCATCGTACTCTTCGTCGTCTTCGTATTCCTCATTCGTCTTCCTGTTCGTTTTGATCTTCGTCGTCATTCGTCTTTCTGTTCGTTTTGATCTTCGTTCTCCTGTTCTTCTTGATATATATATATATATGTATGTACGTCATCGCATACGTCTTCGTATTCGTCTCGGTATTTGTTTTCGTTGCTGTTCTTGTTGTGGCGGCTTACTTGGCCCTGTTTAGATCGGGTTTACCCTCAATCGGTGTCGTTAATCTCAACCAACGGAAGGCCAGGAAACCGTGCCTCGCCAACCGAATTGGACAAGAGGGAGCGAGTTGTCAATTGAGTTGGGTCTATGTACCTATAGACCTCGCACTTTCAATTAGTAGAGATGCCTGCTGACGTGCCTTGCTGAGGTCGCTGCCCACAGCAGGTGTTTGCACGGGTGTTCCCGTCTGTGGCGCACTACTAGGAACTGCTTGCATAGCTGGGCCTCGCTGTGGAGAAGATGTACTGGCGGTATCAGAAGGCGCCATTGGGTGGCTAACCAGATTGTTGCGTTCTGATAGGTCTGTAGCTTATGAATTTATGCTGCTAGTCTCCGGCCGGTCAATTGAGGACTTTGTTGCGGCTCTGTACCTTACAGACACCGATTCTTTTTGTTTTGTTCCCAGTCGAAGTTTACCCACCTGTAGCCTAATCTCTTTCGTTCAGACGTTGAATAGAGTTGCTGAGGACTTCGTAGGCGGAAGGTTTAGGCTCCATACAGTGAATAAGCGAGAAAGTTTCGTGGAGGTCACCGTTTGGCTTTGAACACAGGTCTTCAGTTACATTACCGGACGACATGATCGAGCATATGAGATGTTGGAGACTGTCTCTGGTAGTTGAGGCTGTTAGCCTACTACTTTATAGATTCTTGACTAACTACAATTTGCTTAGCAGATCCAAATAACTCATAAAGGGTTTTGAAGCTATGCGAGTCCAAACTTTGGAACAAAGTATAATTTGTATTTTTAAAGATTTCGGTAAAACTAAGGAAATATTCCCTGGTATAGCCAAAGCTAAGCGAGACGCTACCAAAATTTACAATAGTTACGTCAGTCTTCTACCTTTAGTGCTTGGACTTCCATAAAGTTATTCTTCAAGGAAAACATTTACTGGGCTGAAAAAAATATGTTTGCCCTTTCGATGAGTACAAGGTAGAGTGGAAAATCAGAGTTGTTAACTAGACCAATTCCGGTCTCTGCTGGATTCATAGCCGTACACATATTTAAAGGCAGGATGAACTGTAAAGGAAAAGCTGCGAAGATTAGGGATGTCTTAATGCCATTACGATCGTAGTAAGATGATACGGATGGAGAAAAGGTGAAATTTTTTCGACACTTTTTAAAACACTACCAACGTCTTCTAGTCAATACAGTGGCATTGGGTTCTGATAGCCACAAATTCACAACCAATTGGACTTATTCGTTAAGGCAGTAAATCATGTCGGCATATTTAGAACGACGGTAATAGGAAAAGTAACACGGCAACCCTAGTTGTAATATGCGCTGGGAGAACGCCAGCACGATATCCTACTCTAGCCTAGTACTCAATGCGCAACTAAGCCAGAATGACTAAGTAATAAGTAATGACCTAAGTTTGACAGGTAAATCAATACCATTAGTCAGTGATAACAAGCCAAATTACTCTATTTCAATATATATGTACGAGTATGTCTAATATAAACTGACCTCGCACATTTTCAGCACTTTGTATGAGAACACACGTTGCACCATACATTCCCAGAAGGCTCTTTAACTTAATTACTTCAAGTAGAATAAATATTTACTCCTTTTTCAACTCGCCACAAGCTAAGTAGTTCATATTTGCTTTGTGCGGCAATAACTATATCGTTAGTGATAAATAATTCATAATGCTACCCATGACAGCTGTCAGTAAAGGTAACAATCAGAGGCAACAGAATATAACTAAAAAGCAGCACATTGTCTGTGATGGTAAGAAAACCTACATTGTTCTCCTTTATTTACTACTTCCTAAAACCCCATTTTTTGGGTGACTTGTGTGTCATAATGCACACATACACACATTCGCTTTGTTGTCCCCAAGGCAATGCACATTGTGGCCAATACTTATGACAGCAAAAAACTAGTTTAATTATTTACAAGCATGCAAGTGATTGTCACTCCAAAGCAAAGGCAAATAAACGAAAGAGCAGCAAAACAAAGGAGTGAATGTGGCCACAAAGTGAACACTGAGTTTGCTGCATATGTCACTAAGGAAAGCATGCAACAATGGAGTGCCATCCAAACCGCAATGAACAAATTAGAAATTGCAATGTATGAGGAAATGAAGTAAAAATATCTTTGCATGTATTTGAGTTTATGACTATTGTTGATGTCGTTTTGGGCCTTTGCTGCTTTACAAACGCGCATTGCGGTTCGAAAATGGGACCCGATTGCTTAAAAAGTTGGACATATTCACATAAAGTTTCCAAGCCCTAGACGATTTCCAAGAATTGGAAATTAAATAAAATCCTTCTCTACTCAACCCATTAGATGGAGTTCGATTTGAATAACCCGGCGAGCTGAGATATTTTTTTTTTATCCTTAATGTGCAGTACCTCCTCGCAATATATAAAGAGTCCACGCGTTTCGGGACACATGTCACTGTTGGCAGCTATAACTTTGAAGTAGTGAAGGACTTTGTCTACCTGGGATCCAGCATAAACACCACCAATAACGTCAGACTGGGGATCAAGCTACTTTGGGCTTGGTAGGCAGTTGAAAAAACAGAGCCCTCTATCGACGATCAAAAATTACGCTCTACAAGTCTCTCGTCATGGCCGTTTTTCTATAAGGCGCATAAACGTAGACGATGTCGGACAAAGACTAGAGGGCTTTGGGTGCTTTCGAGAGAACTATTCGATGCAAGATATATGACCCTGTTCGCGTGTACGATGGGACGATGAGACAAATTCGAACAGATAATCGTTTACTATTGGGCACAAGTGATCAATCTATCTAAACACCTATACGACAGGGATCATTTAGTTGAGCGTAACTCCTACCCAACACAGTAAAGTTGCAGGACTTCAAAAGCTCATCAAACTTCTTGCGCCTGTGTCCGTACACCAGTTGCCGAGTTTCCATATTGTGTTTCATACTATCACAGTTCCCAGAATCGGCCTAACGTAACGGCTGCGAGTACAACAAATTCATCTAGAAAAATACGAAAGATTTACTCCGAACGTCAGTTCCGCAAGATAGTCGCTGCTGCAGTGGCGCATTTGGCCTGCAGGGTATGAACTTTCCACTGCACAGCGACTGTCTTGGGGAACTGACGTACCCCTTTTCTGGTAATGAAGCAACTACCTAAAGATTTCGGGCACTCTACTTGTGGCCTTAAGAGAGATGAAAATTCAACCGTTAACCCATAGACGGTTCAACCGCCAGAAGCTCCTATACCCCAGAGCCTCAGAATGTTATCCTCGTCCGCCGACCGAATCCGCCGTGTAGGGTAAAGAAAAAACCGTTTCCTCCATGACTTTTGGGACGAACAGACACTATACCTGGTTCGCGTATCATGCACCTCTCTCATCAGCTAAGTACTTCGTCTGGCTACTACATACTGCTTCTCCGCACTACTGCTTCTCGCAGGATATAATGTCGTTTGCCTTCGGAAGCATTGTCCACGGTATGCCCGCACTACTTCCGTAAGAGCGCATATGTACTTCTATGTAAATATGTATTTAACTTCGCCTAACAAAATTATTTCGTTTTCTAATTTTTCCAGAATCTTTTTTCAAAATTTTCCAGAAAGTTTTTTATTTATTGCGTGGCGCTTTTTTTTATTTCAAATGGATTCTCATCAACTTTTTAAAGTATTTCCAATTTGCTCTGCAAGTCTTCATCTCCGCCCCTAAAATTATACTGCACTTAATCGTCGCACTTTACTTGAATTTATTGCGCTTCTATCAATTTTCATCCTCGGCCAACCCATAATCCACTTTCAGGCTGTGCTTTTCAAATTGCCACAAAAGCAGTTTATATTTACTAAAAGGCCATACAAATCACTTGACCAGTAAATAAAACAATAAATTCCAAGTCAGCAGAAATCACAAAGGCATTACGATTAAGAGTGAAATTTGAACGATTTGACCGATTAAAATGCCAAAGTAAATATTTTCGTACTGGTAACAAAACACAACAATTCAAGGCATGCAATGACATTCGGAATGCTGTTAGTCAAGGATATGCTGAGAATTTTGCTGCATTTGATTTGCGCTTGATTGCCCCGCAGGAGCTGAGCAGCACAGAGTTGAGTTGGCTAGCTGGCGAACTGAATGGGCTGCCTTTCAACAGTTGACATTTTAAGTGCTTATGAATTTAAAGTAATTGTCAAATGTATTGGTATTCATCATTTCAAAAGAGAAGCAAAGTGAGCAATTGAGGAAGTTGAGCAAGTGTGTGTTATACCTGTGCGTGTAGATAAAAAGAATGCAGTTGTCAACACCTGAAAGCAGCCATAAATCTTTAAGCTGTGCTCTATAACTGCCCATCTTTTGCATAGTTACAGTATTATTCAGTGTTTCATGTATGAATCTAAAATAGCAACAAATAAAATATAATACATTTCTCTATACATTTTAAATGTGTGCTTAGCTTAGCTTGTGGACATAACTCAATTAAAATCGAGCATTGCTGAGTCAATAAATGGCAGCATTGGTATGAAAAGTGCGCTGGTATGTGTGTGTGTGTGTGTGTGTTTGTCAAAATGTACACTTTTGTATGTGTTAGAGTGTGCCACACGGATGTTGCAATTAAATGAAAAGCTATTTAAATTGAAATCCTGTGGCAGCAAATATTTGAGTAAGCATTTCGGGCATAACTGCTTTGCATATTTGTAGGCGTATTAAGACAGATGTATGTATTGCTCTTCGTTATCAGGCGCACACTAGCATACGACGAATTTTGCAAATCACTAAATTACTGCATTTATAACTTAAATGTTAATAATTTTAGGTAAATAAAAACGGCATTGAGCCCAGATTTGTGCAAGGCAAATAATGACCGAGAAGTGGAACAGTACATAACTGAGGCGCAATTAAGCGTAAGAGAGCTGTGAGAAAAGCTGTTGGGCAAGAATTTGAGTAGACGGAAGTGCTTAAAAGTAATGCACAGCATAAATAATAAGCCTAAAAGCAAACAAACAAAAATGTTTTGGATTTATTTATGCAAATACGCAAAAACATGGAAAATGTTCCAACACACAAAACGATATTTACATACGTATACAAGCACATACATGTCAATTAAAATAAATTTTGTGTGCACTATTTCAGGCCTATCACAGGGTGTATAATCAAGCAAAGTACGGGGACCAGAATGTGAAATGTACGTAATCAAATCAGCTCAGAGTTATTATGTAGACTTCTTTCTAGCCGACAGAAATAACAAATTACGTGCTTAAACAATTAGTCGAATCAGGTCGAGAAGTGTCAGAAATTAGCTCCAAGTTAGTTGGTGACTAATTGGTAACTAGTTAAGAAACTAGTGGAGAACAAATAGTTTGCTATTAATGAATTTCTCTAGTTTACTGACTAAGCAGCGTTGAATTGTCCTCAACATACCTCTTTCTAACATAAAACACCATAGCCGAGTCGTTAGATGCTCGTGTTTCCACTAATTGGGACCCAGGTTTAAAACGAGGTGATCGCAACAAGGCTTATTGAACTGGGCTAATGAATGAATGAAAGGACTTTATCAGATTCCCTAGTGGAAGATCTTTTCAGCAAAGAGTCCTATATTCTCTCAATGGAGTAACGAATGCTACTGTAAGGATGAATGCAGATTGCCATTTTGCTTTTCATCCTTCCCTATTGTACCACTAGCCGTTGCACAGTGGTTCATAACCGGCATTTAGTGTTCACAATTCACTGAAGCCTTAATTTTTCACTCAATTTGATTAATGATTTGATTGCACTAAAAATTTAATACAAACAAATAAAAATTATTGCAAGTTTTATTAGATTTCATTTAAAAAAAAAAATTATCAAATTGAAAGGTACAGTGTATTGTGAACATAAAATGCCAATTTTACTGGCACTGATAAGCGCAGCGCTAAATTTCGGGGAGAAATTCGAGATCGCCACCGTAGTTTAACTAGCTACCAGCAGGAGTGAACAGTTTCGGTTTACCTTTTATGGCAGATTCTTAAAACCTATTAGTTAGCGCAGTAAGTTTAAAATGTTTTGAAGTATCTTAGATGGATGTGGCATCTTAGTTTCCTTCACATACTTACAATTGGAAATTCAATTTAATATTTGGGAGTTTGAATGTAAAATTCGTCTGAAATTATTTGTTACGTGTTAGCTGGTTGATATAAGCAAAACTCTCTAGTAGTAATTGGTTGGAAAAACCAAGATTTCAGCTTTGAAATACAGAGTAAAAAAAATCAAGGTAGCTTTCCACCAGAAAGTAATTAGTTTATAGTCAGTTTTAAATTGATTTAAAGTCTATTTCACTCCGGTATCTCCACATATAACTACAGAAGTTATATATTTCAAACTCTACTCATACAAATAAATAAGTAGGTGCACATTCTCATAAGTATGTTCGTGTATCACATTTCGCACAATGCAACTGTTTATAGCACACGTAACTGTGTAAGCACTTTCGTGCTCATTACAGCTAAATCCAACAAAAGTCATGATTAATTGATACGAAATCCTTGGCAAAGCTAAGCAAAGCAAAACAAGTAAAACAGGATAATGAATTATCATAAATCAGACGCTGTTACTGTTCACTTGTTATTCACTTACATATGCATGGAGTCGTGTGTCTGTGTGCTTTGGAGCGTGTGCGTAATGTGAAGTGTCGAAGCGAAGGCACGACGACAGTTTGCGCGCCCATAAGTAGGCCACCGCTGCGTTTAATAGCGTACGAGTTGACAGCCGGTGTGACGCTCGGAGTGTGTGTTGAGCGGTGGATTAGCTGTCGTTGTTGCTCAAGGTGTTTTGAGCTGGTTGGAAATTTCTTCTTTCAAGGAAGGGACGAAAGAAATACACTGAGAAAAAATAAGAAGTATAAAATGTCTAAAGTACATTCGTAAAGCTAGGGCTAGTACAAGAGATTAAAATTTAGCGATGATCACATTTTGTATAAAAAAAAATTTTATTGAAATTTTATTGAAATTTTTTTTTAATTATGCAATATTTATATTAAAAAAAGTATTTTGAAAACCAACGAAAGATTAAAATTTAGGAGAGATAAAATTTTTTATTAAAAACATTTATAAACATTTTTTTATTAGTTATTTCAAGAAAATGTTTTATTTTATTTTTTATATAATTTCTTACAAAGCTTTCATTAAAATTTAGTCAGCAATTTAGCTGAACTCGAAATATTTTTAATGTTTTATTTCTTAAAAATATAAAATTTTGATTTAAAAAATATTTTTGTTTACAAATTATCCAATATGTAATTTTCAAGATAAAATGTTTATAAAAAAATATCTTCGAAAATAATAAGAAATTCTTTTATTCGTTGGTTTAAAGAAAGGCTAAATTTTCAACTTAAATTTTTTAAATTTTTTGATTTAAATTTAGTCAGCAAATTAGCTGAACTCGAAATGTTTTTAATTTTTTATTATGAAATTTCAATTCAAATAATATTTTTTTTTACTAACTATGCGTTATGTAGTTTAAAGATCATTTTTTTATTAAAAAATACTTTTGAAAAATAATAAGGTATTGAACTTAAGAAGATACAATTTTTTATAAAAAAAAAAATATAAACGTACTTTTAATTAGTTGCTTTAAGGAAAGGTCACATTTTTATTAATTGTTTTTTTATATAATATTTTACGAAGCTTTTATTTAAGTTTGATCAGTAATTAAGCTGAACTCGAAATATTTTTAATGCTTTATTTCTTAAAATTATAAAATTTTGATAAACATTTTTTTTTCTTATAAATTATGCCGTAGTTTTAAAGATGAAATATTTATAAAAAAGCATATTTGGGAAAATAATAAGCGATTAAAATTTAGGAGAGATAACATTTTTTATTTAAAAAAATTTTTTTATTAGTTGTTTATACTACTTTTTACTAAGTTTTCATTTAAATTTAGCCAGCAATTTAGCTGAACTCGAAATAGTATTTTTAATTTTTTATTTCTTATTACAATCTATAACAAATTCAAATTTTAATATTCAACTAAACTAAATTAAAATTATTCTCACTGCATTTTTTCTACTTATCCTCCTTTTCGCTATTCACCTGAGTTATTTTGATAGGTTTATAGCCAAGTTTTCATGTAGACATTTACGCCTTCGAGCTTTTCTATTTGCTATGTAGCTCTTCTGCAGTATTTATGGGTTAATTAAGGTAAGCAGTTGACGCGGCAACAACAATTACGACCAACAAAAACAATTGCAGAAACCACTGAAGCAGAAGGATACACCTTATTTATTGTGACACAATGCATAGTGACTTTCTAGGCGTTAATTAGCTTTGTAGGTGTTTTTTTGGTAGAATATTTCAGAGGTGAATGTAGCTTCTCTCTCATCCTAGAAATAAATGAGCAGATTTAAACTTAAGGATGCGTGAAATTTAATATAAGAGAAACGGCAAAAAAAAGCTTAAACATCTGTGAAAGTCGGAAGCGTCTCGGAAATTAATTAGATGGAATTTTTTCTTTGCTAAACTAAAACACAGCCAGCTTATATTTAGGTTCAGTCATACAATGTATGCACGTATTAAGTGGCTACAGATTATTTGAAATGAAAGCTTTATGCTTCGAGCAAAATTTTATGCTCCACTAAATGACAAGGAGTGAAAAAAAACGAATATTAATATGTAAAATTTAGTAAAGCTGTCCACTCAATAATTTCACGTGTCTTACACACTGCGCCTAAAGGCATTGAAATGTTGCGTAACTACTGGATTCTATGCAAAATAGCAACAAAAAATATTAATAGAAAATATACAATTTGCATAATTTCTGCTGCTGGCTGTTGGCCTGTATTTCCTTTCCTCTCAACAACAGCTGCTGACTATAGCTTACCACTTCCGTTGCTGGTCAGAATTATGACTAAAAAATGTGAGGTGAAGGAATATATGAAATAGAAATATAAAGCAGGATTTTTTTTTATAAAATTATGAATTATTACAAATACTTAAGAAAGCGCACATTTACTATTTTATACTTGAACAATTTTAATCAATATTAAAAAATTAAGATAAGTAAAAATATGGCTAATAAAAAAACCCAAAATACTTAAATTACTAGATGACAATAATAAATTCGTTTACGTAATAGAAAGTTAAACATTTTGTCAATTGTAAATAAGTTTGATTTTAATTTTCTTAGAAATTTTGATGCCAAAAATTAAACACAAATGTCTATGAAGTTGGCATACGGAATGCCTCAAAAAGGCAAAAAAAACTTTTCTGTGTAGCTTTTCAGTTCCTGAAAAGGAAACATAAATTCTTACAAAGTTACGCCAAAAAAAAAAATTTTGCAGAACTTTTTTTTTCCTTTTCAAGAACACTACAGCTATTGAAAATAACAGTTTTATTATTTCTCTTCAAATAATAAATTTTTTAATTTTTTGTTTTTGAAAAATGTCTTTCTGGGTAAATTTAAAGAAATTTTTTCCCTTCAAAAACCCTTGAACTATTGAAAAGCTGTTCAGATCAGTTTTAATTTCTTTTTCAAACATTAAACTAAAAATATGAAACTATTTAAAATGTAATTTATTGCCTTTTTACCACATGTCGTATGCTTCGGCAATCTGGCATACAACTTTTTTAAATTTTTGAAAAAAATCTTTTTTTTTTAAATACCCGGATTTTTTTTCTTTTAAAGAACTCTATAACTATTGGAAAGCTGCTAAGGACAGCTTTTTTGTCTTTTTGCGTCATTCCGTATGCTAACTTCATGGGCATATGTATGTCGCATTAAATTTACAAGCAATAAAGCATTTTTTACTTGCAGTCAATAAAAAGGATTTTTAAGCCCATAAAAAATATTTCTAAACTGGTTTTATTGAGAAATTCTGTTAAGAAACGGTACTTGTGTAAAGACAAAATTTATGAAAAATACACATACATACTATATTAACTAGCAAAAGTGAAATTAAATTAAAATTAAATCTTGTAAAAATAATCAAAAAATTAAATATTGTACTTAAATATAAGATTAAAATAATTTAAAAATATACGAGATCAAACTATTTAATAAAATATTAATTAAATTTTCAAGGGAAAATACGTTTCTTTTATTAAAAGTGGTTTTTCGATAGAAATTTCTTTAAATTTTTTGATATGAAATTTTTTTTTGTAAAATGTTTAATATTTAGTTTATTGAATTACTTTCAACAAGATCAAATAAAACACTTTTTGATTACACCGAATTTTTTAAATGATTTTTTAATTTTTTTAATTAAGTTTTTAGACTATAATAATTTCAGTTTGTTTTAGCCAGAAGCTTGCGCGGGATACTAATTTCGAAATGGGTGAAATGGGCGGCATCGTTAAGGTCGTTAAAAATTTTGCTGCGGGGCGGAAAAAATCCTTATCCGACACTCCATACTCGCAGCTTCCGAAAGTGGAGAAAATCTTCCTTAAAAATGTTATAAGAATAAGCATTATTTAAGAAAATAATATCTTTTTTTGTAAAGATGTTAATTTTGTGAAAAAAAACTCTGCACCTACTGTGTTAATGGTAGTCTCGTTCCTTCAGTTACTAGCCACACCAGTTGCTTCCCAAGGGCGTATCTAAGTTAAAATTTGCAAAAAAAAAAAACAACTACATAAACTTTGCATTTATAAAAAAAATCACTGCACGAAAAAATTCAATCAGCCAGTCTGTTTGACCGGCTTTGCCATTCAATCGCACCTGCAACTATTACTACTTGCAACCACGTCTGGCAGGCTAAACAGGATGTGCATTTTTTATTTAATTTCTTCCGGTTGTTTGTTATTATATATATTTTGTTGCTGTTGTAGTTATTACCATAAATGTTTGGCTCATTTTCTCCACTCAAGTTTTTATGAATTCTTGCACGCTTTGCAAATTTCCTCTTTTATACGAATACAAAAAAAAATATTTTTTTTTCATCCTGTCGGCTGCAAATTTGCATTTTTACCTGCTAAAATGGCAACAGGAAGTAATGCGGGTATATTTTGCTTTTTTTAATTTTTTTCTTATTTCCAGTAGCTACAAGCTTTGTGCATGAATTTTCTAGCAAGCATGGAAAAGTGGATTAAATTTCTAACGAGGTACTTGCTTGCGAAAATACAAGCAATTTTTGTAAATATTTTTTTTGAAAATGATTAAAGCTTTAATTTTCAGCGAGTGAAAAGTTCTTCAAGCTGAGATTTTTTGGCAGATTTTTAATATCATAAAATTTTAAATCAAGAAAGATATTTGTGAAATTCAGAAAGTGTATTTTAATAATCTAAAATTTTAGCTATCGCCCTTTCAATGCAAAAAATCACTTTTAATGCTTTACGCCATTTATTTTCTGTTCAACATATAAAATGTAAAAAAATCTTTCGAAATTTAATTTAATTTTCCCTTTGCGCTCAATGCACTTCCAACGCCATTTCAACGCACCAAAGCAACACTTCACGCCGCCGACACAGCACTGCATTTACCGATCAAAAGTGACATCTTTCCGCTAAACAGGTGGCGGCTGCTGACAATTGAGCGACAGGCAATGTAAGAAGGCAGGGCTTGAAATTAAAGTGAACGAGTGGACGAGGCCCGCGGCTGCTTGCGAAAAAAACTCGCTTTGTGCATTAGTGGCGATGTTTTCGCGCAACACAACAAACATCCACATAATTGCATTCCACAACTGCGAATGACAGTGATGAGTGGGGAAGCGGACGAATGGATGTGGAGGAAAACTAAACAGAGGTTTAACTCGGCAGGTGGGCCCGGCATGCCTAGAATAGGCGCCGTGTGAGAGGTGAAGGAGACTGCAGTGCGTTCTGCATTGTAGCACATTTCCCCCGACAGTTATTTGACCCCTTTCAGCCGCAGTCGCAGCCGCAGAAACACAGCAGCAGTGGTGCTGGCACAAATTTGCGTGCTTTACGATTGCAACGACTCGGCGGACAAGTCAACGGTGCGCGCGCACAATTTGCAACTTAAAACGCCGCGCTGATGATGAGGAGAATGATGAGATGGTCATAGTGTGTTTGTGTGTAAACTCTAAAGGCATACATACGGGCCATAATCACACTGCCAAACATACGCCCGCATACTCACTAACTATGGCTCACCTGCCTGCTTGCATCTCAAAGCGGCGATTTTACGAGCGATTTAGCTGATTTGGTGTGGGAATACGGTCTGCGCATCTTTTGAGGCATCAAACGCTCTGTCATTTTAGTTTTGAAAATCATAACGACCTAGCATTTTATACTTAAAATAAGTCACAGCGCCTGAAAGTAGGCTACATGAAATGTCTAATATAACTGTGAGCCGTTATGAAATGTAACATTTTAATTTCTTAAGAGTGATGTAAAGCATGCTAGATATTAGTTTGAAAGTGGCATAAGTCATTTCATGCGATTTGACTTCAGTCATTTATTTACAGCTGCAATCAGTTATAGTTAACCAACCATTTAAGCACAAGAGGTGGAAATGACTTATGTCATTTTCAAAATAAACGTCCCCTACATACTACGCGGTAGAAATCAGTACACTAAAGTAGAGTGTAGGAAATATGAAAAAGCTATGCAAATTTTTGTAACCCTTAGAGAGCTTTCTCTCTTTAAAAAATATTCAAATAATTTTTTTGCTAAAATTAAAAAAAATTTCTAAGATTTTTCGTGGAAAGGCCTATTTTTTGTAATATTTTTTTGCTTCAAGTTAAAGTGGAACCCAACAGTTTTTGTTTCATGTAATTTTTTATTTTTCTTTTTTTAACTCAGTGAATTTTTTTGTAGTCGATTTTTAGTTTAGTTTAGTAAAAGTCGAAAAGTTTGACTTGAAAACGTGGCGTCTATTACTTTTGAAATATCTGGAAAAATTTATAATCTTTGAAATTTTTTCTTTGTTTAACCAAATTTAAAAATTTTCCCCTAATTAATTATTCTCCAAGTTATTTTGAGTTCGCGGTAAGATCCCTGATGTTTTTTAAAGTTTACAGTTATGGGCAGCTTTAGACACATATTTTCTACAGCGTATTGAACTTTATGAAAAATTTCAGTTTTAGGAAAAAATTAATACAAATTTTTCACTAAAGCTAGACCCAAAACACATATAAAAAAAAAATGTTACAAACTCGTTTCTTAAAGTTAAATTTTTTGCAATGTCTATGTAGATAAAAAAAATCGTAACCTGTAAAACACGAAGATCTTAATTCTTGGAAGTTTTTTCGTCTAAAGTGTTTGGTAAAAAATTCTGAAAAAGTTGAAAACAATTACATATTTTATGAAATTAATATTTTTTCAATAATGCGACTTTTTGTTATTAAAAACACGCTTCTAAAACTATAAAAACTTAAACTTTTTACAAGTCTTTTTTATTTTTAAAAAAGTATTAGCGGCAAGTTCAAAAAGGGAAAAAAATTTGTTCCAAATATTTTCGTTCTAAATCATTAAGATCCCGGCCAAATTCAGTCGGAGTATTCTTCTAGAGTCTTCTCATTTAGAATAAAAATCAGATTGGAAACTATTTGAGGTGGGAATTTTGTATAAAAGTGATCTTTCGTTACGCCAAAGAAAGACCGGGTGATTTACTTTGGAACGAATTTTGCTCATATATTGCCAAGTTCGTTTTGGGGTTAAACCGGTTTCGGCGTTGGGTTTCATTTTTCGTTTTATAGAAAGGTCTTCGACTTTTATCAAAATTTCGAATTGGTCATTACATGAATTGAATGTATAGTACATCTAGGTAAGCTTTCACTAAAAAAAGAAGTCGGTTGCCTAAAAGTATGCAACAATTCCTTCTTAAGTAAGTTGTTCTATTCAGCTTTTATTTTGTTCGACTACCTAGCGTATATGGGCACTTCTCAGATGGTGTATAATAAGTTTTCGAAGTCAAAATTTCCTTTTAAGCTCAATGAGCTACAAATCCGCCTGTGTTTTTTTACTGGCTTCAAAATCTCCTTAGCCAGTTTTCACAAAATTGCTTTGACTTTCAGTTTTCCGTTTACCTCTTCGATTCTGTAAACTTTTTCATTTTGCTACCCTCCTCATGCCCAATATTTATTTAAAATCTGTAAGCTTGCTTTGCTGCAACAAACAGTAACACCTGCTATTCGTTTTTTTTGATCCTGTTTCACTTTTTGCATTCTTATTTCTCGTTTCCAATCAGCAATCTTCATTTTCATTTCTTCATCGACTATGGCTCTTTGCCGCATGCAACTCTGACACACACACACGCAAACATCTTCGCTCTATTTATACGCTTGAAATTGAAAATTTCCCATTTCCTTTGCTTTCAATTTCAATTTCTTTCCTCTATTTTCGACACCAGCAGCAGTCGCCAATCAGATTCTTGCGAGTGCTGACCATAACCAGTGATTGAAAGTGTGACTGGCTCTGTGGGTGTGTGTGTGTGTGTGTGCTGGAATGCCTACATACATATGTAGTCGCTGTGCACGAAGCGTTCATAATTAACCCACTTTTGAACTTTGGTAATTTTGAGTTAAGGCTATTAGGTGCTGAAGGTATTTGCTCCTTTGATTTTTCGAGCAAATGCTAGAGTGAAGGAGCGCTGTGCCAAACGAATGTGCCCACCGTAAATTGGAAATTTTTTTTTTTCATTGAGTGGCAATTCTTGCAGCAAAAAGGATCTTCATGGGATTAGTATTTTTTACCTAAAAACATTGTTGTGTATTTTCGAATCGTATTTAAGACTTTTACTGCCACTCCGCAATTGCTTGATGGCAATTTCCGCTAAGAAAGATAGATTCGTGCCTGTCAACGACTAAATTTCTTTGCGATGTGTACATAAAATCCAAAAAAAGCAATAAAAATCAAAAAAAAGAATGCAAAATAATATCAAAAAATTCAAGGCAAAAATTCACAAGAAAGCGCATAAAGCAAAAACTGAATACCAACTTTGACAGCGGCGTATAGTCGGAGGGAAAAGAAGCAGGGTGGAGCTAGTAACCGGAAGGCGCGCGCAGACAGCAAGACAAATCGCTCAAATACTATTGTTGCTATTATAATTTTGCATTTTCTTTTGCTGTTGCTGTTGCTGTTTTTGCCACATCGCAGTGACATTGAAGGCGCAACATTTATCTTCGTTGCATAACATATCCGCTTTAACTACACACAAGGGTTGCTTTAAAGCTCCTATCTCGCTGCCGCTTAATCCTCCTTCAGCTTCAGCATGTAGCATACTTACAGGCGCTTGATACTAGTGTTACGCAAAGTTTTGATAGAAACACAAAAACTAAAATAGTTTAAGCAAAAAAACGAAAAGAATTTAGCCACATATTTGCTATTTGTTGCATATGTTGAAGTTTTTGTCAACACTTTTTGACAAGTGTGCGCATAAATTTATGTTGCAGGGAATTTGAGAAACGCTTCGGTGTATGGAGGGTATGGGGTGAAGAAGCGAAACTAGAGAATGCTAAAGGAAGCGGTGATGACAGCGTATAAATAGATAAGAAAAAGTAAAAAGTGCAAAATGAAAGGCGAGTAGTTGCTATATTTTCCGGCTGCGGGTCCGGCAAGCAGACTACGCAAATGCAAACTGTACTTGTGTGTGCTTATTTTAGGATTCAAAAAAAAAATTGAGTAAAATTTTTATTTAAATTTGAAAAATTCTGAAAAGTTTGTTTGAAAAATCTTTTTAGATTTAAAAAAGTTTTACTTTTTCGAATTTTATTAAACAATGTAGGTTAGTTTTATTTTTTACAAAATTAAAAAAATATATTCTGTGAAAAATTTATTTTTTTAATTCAAAAATGTATAACTATGAACTATGTACATATGTCGATTTAAATTAAAAAAAAAAAATTAAAACAAAATTGTAAAACTTTTAAAAATTAATTATGTAATTATGTTGTGTTTGTTTTATTTATAAAGTTAGAAATCATATTTTGTGAAAAATTTATATATGTACATATATATTTTTTTAATTCAATTCAGTTGTATAACTATTTTTTATCGATTCAAATTAAAAAAAAAATTAAAACAAAATTAAAAAAAAAAATTTAAATAATTTATATAAATTTTTGTTTTAAATAGTGGCGATAGCTTCGTATTGAAAGATACTAATTGAAAGGTGAAAAGCTTATAAAACATTTTTTTTTTTTAAAATAGTTGAAAATTTGTTTTCTTTATTATTAAACTACTTCGTTTTAGCTGCAATTTTTTTTACTGAAAGCAGGTGCATAAAATTTGGTTTATTTGATTGAAAAATATTATTTTCGCCAAACCTATGTATGTATAATCAATGAAAAATTCATACTTTTTTTAATTTTTTTATCTGTTGTTTGCTGTTTACACCCGATAAAAAAATTCAATGTATTTGCTTATAGTTGTGGAAAAATGTAGATATGTAGAGTAGGAGAGATTTTTGAAAAAATTGTCTACCAAGGATTTTTGAGAACTGCTCAAATGATTTTTTTTAAATGGTTTGAAGAATTTTACTGAAAAAAGAAGATAAAATAGATAACAAAATAAATAGAAATATAGATTTTTAACCGTATTTCAATTAGTTTAAAATTTGTGAAAAAAAATTGAAAAAGTTTCAGAAAAAATAATAACTATTATGAAAACAATATTTGGTACACTTAAGAAAAACTCAGTTTAGAAAAAAACTATGCAGTTTTTCGAGATTCAGAGAAGAATCATTATTTCTTTTTTTTAATTATGAAAAAAGGCAGAATTAAAAAATAAGACCCTAAAAAGTTTTGAAAAACTTATAATTTTAATTAAAAAAATATGTAGACCTGAAAACCTCAAAAGCCACTTCAACATAATTAAATAAATAAATTTTTAAAACTCAATTCTTTTTCTTTTCCGAAGTCTTATTTATCTACTAAAATGCAAAAAGTTTTTAAAAATTGGAAACTAATTTAGCAAAAAAAAAAAATATATATATATATAATTGCGTGAAAGCAAAATAATTAATTTTGATTAAAAAGCCTACATTTTTTTATTGCAAAAATGTCAATTATAATTTAAGTCACAGCGTTTCGGTGAATACGTTTGCAAAGCATAATTAAATAATCTCAACAAAAAAAAAAGAAATATTTTACTTCTTTAACCAATTCATTTCCCAATTTTATTTGGCCGTTCTACTGTTGTCACATTAGCAGCTCGCACAAATTTACATTGCATCTTCTTACCCAAAACCTGTTCGTCTCTTTAATTTCCTTCATTACACATAAAACAGCGCTTTTATAATTTCCGTTATTATCAGTCCCAGAGCGCAACGCCTTCTACCTTCAACCTTCCATCCACCGCTTCTACCCACGACTTCATTCAAACAGCTTTCAATTTATGTTTGCCTAAAGTTAAGTATCCTGCTGACATACTCGCTAACAAAAGTAAATACAAGCACAAACACAAACATAAATACAAATACAAATAGAAATAGAAACAATGCAACAACAAAAGCAAGCGATAGTGGAAACAGCAAGTGCCGTTGTATAGTTGTAGGTAGGTATAGCGCCTGCAAAGTTATTTGTGTTGAATTTAAATAGATTTTCCAAGCCATTAACTCAATTAGTTCTGGACCCGAGGCAGTCAAAGCTCAGCATCTACGCTACTGCATCGTCATTTTAGTCATCCAGTCATCCAGCTGCCGAGTAAATGAAGGAGCGGTGAAGTTCTTCCGTTTGTTTATTTTGTTTATGCAACTTCCTGCGCTTCTTGGCTGGCGCGTGCGCTGTTTTTCCGCTTACAATGCAATTATAACAAAATGCTGTTGCATTAAATGCAATTATCATGGCAGCAATATGCGAAGACAACGGTTGAGAGAAAGGCAGACAACAAGGTTAGAAGAGCAGGCGGGCGGATGGAGTGTGGAGTAGAGTTTACAATTTTTATAATGGGCATGTCGGGTCAGCCAAACAAGTCGTTCTGCCACTCCGCTGCTAACCGTGTCATCCTTTGGCTTGCTGTGATGTCCTTTAAGCAGCTGTTTGTTCTCCTTTGGCTTTATTTTTATTCTATAAACGGTCACTCTTTGCAATGTTTGCCAAGCGTTTATGAAGTTTACTTAATGTGGTGGATGGATTTTTTTCTTTTTTTCGTCTTTGAAGTCAATGTCATTAAAGAGGGGAAAATATATAATACCGTAAGCTGCGAGTAGAAAATACGAAGAATAAAGTAAATAGTGAGAAAATTGAGTTTCTTTGCAACTTATGCCAGAGGGAAAAAATCCATAAAAGTTTTGTTGTTTCCCTTACATAGAAGACATTGTGCTGAAGAGCTCTGTCATAGAAACAAACGAGTTTGGAAGAAAAGATTACTAAATCTCCTCATAATTTTGTTTACTCAAATTAATTTTTTGTTTTAAATTAAAATATTTGCAGAATTTACAAAAAAAAAATATATTTTGAAAATTTTGAGCAATTGGAAGCGACAAAATTTTTTACAGTGAAAAAGTGAATTTTTAGGAATAGAAAATTAAACAAAAAAAAAAAATTTAAATGCAAACAAAATTAAAACTTATAGAAAATTTATAATTTTGCGTAAACCAAATTGGGTACCATCGATTTTGAATAAATTAGAATTGAGAAATTATAATATTAATTTTTACATCCAAAAATAAGTACTTTTAACTCTATAAAAACTTTGAATCCTTTAATAATATTTGTTGACCAATTTCTTTATTTTTTGAATTAGTTTTAATCTGGTAACCACATAAAGTATTTATTCGTTAAATTTAAAGCTTGCAGTGAAAGCAAAAATTGTTCAACAAGGACCAACGGAACGACGATTTGAAAGTGTTCCAAATGAAGCTTAAAAATATGTTTAAAAAAAATTTTAAGAAAAAAGTGTATTTTCGTGCAAAAAAAAAATTTAAAGAAATTTTATAAAAAACCAAAAAAAAAATTAAATGTAGAGCAAAAGATTTAAAATTTTTGCAAAAATAGTACACATTTTTCACTTGTTATAACTTATAAACATTTTATCAAAAAATACTTTTTAATTGAGCAAAAAGAAACTGAATACTTAAAAATTTATTTAAATAAAATTTCATATTTTTAAGTTTCCCTTTTTGAAAAGAAACTTAAAACAAGCTTACCAAATATTAGATTCTTCCACAAATATTTTGGCAAATTATATTTTTTTAGCCTTATTCATAAAAAATAAGGTAGCTTTAAAAGAGGTTTATAAATTGAAAAATTGATGAAAACGTCAAATTATAAAGCTTTCTAAACTTAATTTGTTTTTTTGTGAATAAGGCCATTTAAGTTAAAAAAATTGTAGGTAAATTTTGAAACACACTTATTTTCCAAAATAAAACTTCAACATTTTTTAAATTTTACCCACAGCAATAAAAAATGCATTACATCTTAAAAATATATCATCAATAATTTCCACAAAAAATTTAGAAATCGCAAGAAATATATTTTAATATTAATATATAAAAATATTTTTTATATTTCTGAAACGTTAAAAAGGCTTTTTAAATTTTGCAATAATTGGAGACATTGCATACATTGGCTTATAGTTATTTTTTAAACATGTTTTGGACTGAAGCAAAAAAATCATCAAAAGCATGTAGTTTTCTAAAAACAACATGTTCGCATAAATAATTTGAATTTTAAATATTTTGCAAATATTGAAACAAAAATATAATTTTTTTAATACCAAAAAAAAAAGATTTTTTAAGTCTTCTAAATTTTATTGTGTTTTAAAGTTAAAAAAATGTTTTTAAGATTAAAGAAATATATATAAAGATTTTGCGTTTTTTTTTTAATTTTACATAAAAAAGATATTAAACGAAATGGTTTCACTTTTTAATTATTCTAAAAAAGAAAGAAAATCATGCAAATGTATGTATGTACTTATGTCTGTGTGTTTATTTGTAATACGATTTTTCTGTTACATACATATGTACATATATACTAGTTTAAGGTGCAACGACTGCCTTTTCATTTTCCCTTTTCGATTACTAGCTACTCTTAGCGGATTACAATGCTGATAAGCATGCAGAAAATTTGCGTAATGATGATGCGATAACACAAGTCACTTTGAATTGGAAAAAAAAATGAAAAATGTTTCAGAAAGTAAGACGAAATAAATAAAAGGCTAGGTCTGGTTGATTGAGGCTCGGCGCACTAAAGCCGCTCCAAATGCCTGCTAAGCGTATGGCTTAGAAACATAAAGTAGGTAACTGCTAAATTTAGCAGCGTGTGAACAAGTATGTATGTGCTTGTCTGAACTTTTTCGAAGCATACTTTTAGGCGCTGAAGCAGTTACGAATGTTCATGGCATATTGCACCTCCACATATACATATGTAAGTGCGTATGCATGTTAGTGTGCGTGCCGCCTTATTCGTAATTCTATTCCACCTCTGCAAGTGATTATGGTGTCATGCCTAATGTAATTCCCTTGAAGCAATCGAGCTGTCAGTATGTCAATTTGAGCTTGAGCAATGCAAACACGCCGAAACACAGCGGTGAAGCTTTTAATAAACTGACGATAAAGTTTTCGAGGCAACAACACAAGTCCTACGTGCGCAACATACAACCAAAACAAAACAAATATGCCAACAAAATCCCAAAAGTTTACAAAAATAAATACCACAAAATCGACAGAATCCGTAAATAGAAAGAAAACAGAACAAAAAAATGCTTGCGAAAATAGACAGACAACTCGTTCATTGAGTTGGCAGTTCTCAGGCGATTTACATTTCAGAGCGATGGCTTGGCAAGAGGCAGCCGCAGAGGTGAGAAAAGGGGGGATGCTACTCGAAATCAGCAGAGCTGGCAGAAAGGAACAGAAGGTGGCTGCCGCCTTAGCAGGTGCGTCACGTGGGATGTAAAATAGGTGCGCTGGCAGGGCAGTGCTTAGGAACGCACCACGGCGTGAGGGCGAGGAAAGTGCACAGAGGCGGGAAAATGATGAAATGCCGAGCAGCAGTTGGCCGGTAGAAGAAAAATTGCGCAAGGAAATTGGAAAATCTTGCAAATTCAATGAATTTCAGCAAAAATCTGATAAAGCTGCCAAGCGAGCAATGTATGTAAGTGAGGAGTGTGTGGAGAGAGAAGCCAAAGCAAACAAGCACAAACCCAGCTGGGAAAGAGGAGAGACGGCGAAGGTTTAGGTGAGTGGAGGCACACCGAAAACGTACACGTATCGCAGTGGCGGCTGAAAAGGATATCGAGTGCCGATAAACTCAGGCAAAGCAGATCGGTGTAGATATGCATGCATATGAATGTAGATTGTGAAAGTGTGCTTGTGTGCGCGTACGTGTTAGCCGCAGTGTCAGCTTGGCAGCCGACATAAGACTACCTACAAAAAAAAGCAGTGCACTTTTTTCGTGCAACCAAAATACTAAATTCAAATCGTAACCAAAACCAATTCGAAAGCAAACAAATCAACAAACAACTTTGCTGAGGCTATAGCATGAAAAACAACAACAATAATAATGAGTGGCGGCTTTGGTATGGCTGGAGCGAAAGTTTTTCATTTTTTGGTCTACTGCAATTTCCTTGCATGCCTGCCTCCGTCTGTGTGTGTTTGTTTGTTTCGCTGTATTGTAGCTCGACTTATTTGAATTTTTGTGTGTGGTAGCTTTTTGAAATTTTCGTGCATATATTTTGAGCTGTTACACAATCAAATTAATCGAATTGCAACGGAAGCGCTGACAACGTCCAGACACGCTCACACACTTACACATATATATTAGCGTACACAAACATAAATATTTCTTCAATAATCTAGTATTGGTTTAGGTTAACATCCACATTGCACCATTTTTTTCGAAAGAATTGAAAGCATTTTTGTGGAGGCCAAGGTGCTGTGCGCCTGAATTGAGCGGAGAGTAAAAGGAAGTATGAAACCAAGCTAAAGTGCTCAGTGATGGTCCAAGATTCAGTTTAACGCTTAAGAATTTTGAAATATTACAAATTTCTAATTTAAAAAGGGGTGCAAGGATGATTCAAAAGAAAATTGGATTTGCTTGAAGCATGTGGGTTCCTTTAGAGCGGATACCCTATACGTGAAAAGAGCAATATTCTGCTATTAAATTTACTCTTTTTAAACTGATAAGCAAATTAATGTTTAAAAAAGTAATTAAAAAATGTTTAATAAAAAATTTCGTCTGAAAAAAAAACATTAAAAAAGCGAAAATTCTCCAATGAAGTAGATTTTAATTCGAGAACTTAAGAAAATATAAAATACGTATTTTTTTAATTTGTATTCAAAATTGTTTTAAAATTTTCCAAAAAAGTTTTTCATTAAAAAATTTTTTTTTCCAAACCTTCAAACCAAAACGAATTCTCTCGCTGACTTGTGCAAAAAAAAAACNTCAAGGGGCTGCGCGCCTGAATTGAGCGGAGAGTAAAAGGAAGTATGAAACCAAGGTAAAGATTCGGTTGATCGCTTAAAAACTTTGAAATATTACAAATTTCTAATTTAAAAAGGGGTGCAAGCATGATTCAAAAGAAAATTGGATTTGCTTGAAGCATGTGGGTTCCTTTAGAGCCGATACCCTATACGTGAAAAGAGCAATGTTCTGCTATTAAATTTACACTTTTTAAACTGATAAGCAAATTAATGTTTAAAACAGTAATTAAAAAATGTTTAATAAAAAATTTCGTCTGAAAAAAAAAAACATTAAAAAAGTGAAAATTCTCCAATGAAGTAGATTTTAATTCGAGAAATTAAGAAAATATAAAATACGTATTTTTTTTTTTAATTTGTATTCAAAACTGTTTTAAAATTTTCCAAAAAAGTTTTTCATTAAAAAAAATTGTTTTCCAAACCTTCAAACCAAAACGAATTCTCTCGCTGACTTGTGCAAAAAGAAACAAAAACATGTAATTTTTATAAGAGGTGTAAAAAATGTTTCCGTAAAAGCTTAGCATCCAGCTATTAAGAAAAATCTCGAGAAATAATTTTCATTCTTTTTTTTTNTCCGTATAAGCTTAGTATCCAGCTATTAAGAAAAATCTCGGGAAATAATTTTCATTCTTTTTTTTTTGAAAAAAATACTCTACCGTTTCTGTATGTTTTTTAAATAAATATATAATGATTTAAGAATTTTTTATGGAAGAAAATTTCTTCTCCATGTTTTGAGCACTCTGTTTACATGAATTTTTTATTAAATCTGTAAAAATATTTACACGAAGTAATTTTCTTTTGAACAAGCAAAGAAAAAATGCATTTCATTTAGTAATTGTTGCAGGAATAAATGTTTTAACAAAATTTCTAACATTAACAATAATGTGTAGGTATGGACAGAATATTTCTAAAACTTTTCTAACGCTGACGACACACAATCAGTTTTGCCTTTCAATTTCCACACACACATTGGTTGTCAAGAATCATAAAAATTGAAAGGGATTATGTAGGCTGCATTCAATTTAAGAAGCAATTTCATTATCAACATGTCGTCTTCAAGAAAACAATGTAACTAATTAGCTTCTGAAGACCATTTTCTATTTTAATTCCATTGTAGATTAACATTTTAGCATGCTAAGCTTAGTATTTTTTTTTACTTTCACAAAATTCGCATGCCAATGCTGAAAAGCTTATCACAATTGAAACTAAATTGAAAGGGAAAAATTGTAAGCAAGTTGCCCATTCAAGCAATAAATAAGAGTGTGTTAGTGAAAAAGTGTGAGAGTATTGAAAATTGAAAGGGGAAAATTGAATGTGTAACTGAATGTGAAAACGGCCCGGTAAATGAAAAAAAATAATTAAAAATAAAACTTTCCCTACGATATTTCGAAAATAAATTTTTCTATTCTTTCAAAAAGCACAAAATATTTGTTTTGAAAGTTAAAAAAAAAAAACAAATTAATAAAGTAAATTTTTAGAATTATAGAATGAAATTAATCTACATGTTAAAGTCTGGCATCATCGCAACAACGTGTATTCTCTTTGAGTTTACTTTGTACTGACGTTCTTATGATGTACATATAATTTTCCATTTTAACTTCTAATTAAACTTCTGATCTGAAAACATTTAAACACGCGAGTTTTATTACTACAAAATATTTTATATTCTCTATAAAGTAAATTTACCAACGAGAAATAAATTAATAATTTTTTATAAAAATTAATATTTTTTAAGATTATTTCAACTGTATTTCCTTAAAAGAATGTTCCCCCGCATTCCACATAGAATTATTTTAAAAAAAATTTAAAAAAATTATACCGATCAAATAAATGACCTTCAATTAAAAATCAAAAAGTTTGAATTACTAAGTTTTTTGCAAATTTAAATTGAAATTTCTGCTTAGAAAAAAAAATTGTATTTCCTTAAAAGAACTTTCCCCCGCATCCTACATAGAATTATTAAAAAAAAGGAAAAAAATTATACTGATCGAATAAATGACTTTCAAATTAAAAAAAAAAAATACTTTTGAATTACTAAGTTTTTGGCGAATTTAAATTGAATTTCCTGCTTAAGAAAAAAATTTAGAAATGTATTCGAAAAAGGGGGAAAAATTGTTTACTATTTTTATTTTTTTACTACATATTTTCCAAAATAGTATGTAATATATTTAATTTTGTATACAAATTATTCTTCATTCTACAAATTCGTATCATATTTTTGTCAAAATTTTGGCTATTTCTAAAAAAAAACATTCTTAGAATCAGTCAGAAGTTTTGACAGTTCAATGCTTCTGAGCTATACTTTGTATTTCACTGATTCGCTCAAAATTTTACGCCATGTTGCTACCTCAATAGAGGCTTGCATCTTCAACTGCGTTATCGTTGCTTGTCACTCAATCAGACTGTCAGTGAAACGTCAACTGTCAATATAGACACGCTGGTTCTGCTACGCTGGTGGCCTTCTTCGCTGTATGGACAGTGGAAATTTTTTTGTTGCTATTTTTGCGATGCAAGACTTAATTGACTGTAAGGCAGCTTTTGAGCGTATATGTATGCATCCAGCCAGGCCCATATTAATTGAAATATGAGCCGTTAGTCAGCTGGGCTTTTATGTTGCCGACGGCTCATCAGCGGCGGTCCGTAGACAGGTGATTGAGCGACTTTATGAGTTGAGCTGTGTCGGGCAGGTGGTGCAATAGCGCCAGTGTGGCACTGTGACATTGGGTCAGCAGGCCGCTGTGTAAAAATGTTTAAGGCTAAGTATTTGTTAGTAATTCTTTGGTACTAACTTTCATGAAACTTTTACCTATTTCTGACTTTTGTAGAAATTTTAGGTATTTTTTTTTTTTAAGTATTATTGGTTGTTTGGCTAAAACTTGCATTTAATTTCTTTCAACAATACTTACCATTCGAAGCTCAGTCTGTTTGCCAGTCACTCAATCCTTAAGTCAATAAGTCATAGCAACAATTCAGTTGGCTCACATTTCCCATTTTGATTAATTATGCAGCGCAATCTTCGATTCACTTTGGACTTTCGCAGGCACAAATACGTGCCACAGCAGCACAAGCAAGCAAAATACAATAATCAT
>NW_016158480.1:124456-130379 GCF_001687245.7 Rhagoletis zephyria
AGACAGGCCCTGAACGGCATTCACAGGGACTCAGTCTCGAGTTATGTAGACTCTAGACCTGTGAATGCCGTTCTAGGCATACCACCCCCGGACATAGACGAGACAGAGCTTCATCTGCCTCGGGAGACACGCACTACACTCGCACAACTTCGCTCCGGCTACTGCAGCAGGTTGAACTCCTACTTGAGTAGGTTGAATGAGGATGTGCCGAATGAGTGTCCGGCATGCGGAGAGACCCCACATGACTCGAAACATCTCTTCGCATGCCCGGAAAACCCGACAACCCTAACGGCCTTGTCCCTGTGGACAAATCCCACAGAAGCTGCACGCTTCCTAGGGGTGCCGTTAGTGGAACTTGACGACAACGACTGAGGTACCAACCGATCTGGGCGGGGTTGTTGTAGCCGCTACAACAACAACAACAACCACAAGTGCCCTTAGAGTCAATGTCCTGCATTGATATAGCGGCATGAAAGATACCTACATACATACTTATATTCTAACATACATGCAAACATTCTCACCACACTCATGTGCTATGTCTAGCCCTTAATTCTGTTAGCACACACATGCAATAAATTTGATATGAAATGCTCTAAATAAGTAATACGACTTGGTATTATTTGGTGTTTTGATTTGATTAATTATCTAAGAGAAAAGCGCTCAAGGTCAGAAAAAAACTGTTGAATTCTTACAAAAGCGTCAACGCCAAGAAGTAAGCCAATAAGCTGGAAGGCCAATGAAATGATAACAAATATATGTATGTAGTTAATACAGCAGAAAATGTATAGAAGTATGATCGAAGGAAATAGTGTTGAGCTTTTTTTCACGTATTAAATTTCTTATAATTTGCCGCACAAGTGTTTTAGAATTTCCTCCTTACATTGAAGTTATCATTTCCATTATCCATTTGAAATTTGCTACTCTTATCGCTTTGCCAAATTACGCGAAAGTCACGTTCACTCGCTCACGCTGGCTGCCGGCAGCGCGTCCAATTACTCAGTTGTTCATTCGTTCATTCATGCAGCTCCACTGCAAAGTTTACTAAATCGAATGAGAAATTGCTCGATGGTGGTATTGTGGGAAATTTCAAGAAAATGTTTTGGTTAAAAACAAAAAAAAAATATTCGACCAAGGCAGAGTTTGCAATTTCTAACCAAACTATATCTGTTTGTTGAATGCAAAATTAATAATTTTCAACATTTGAAATACATATGTATAGTATTTTAAACGTCTGCCAGGGTCATAANTATCTGTTTGTTGAATGCAAAATTAATAATTTTCAACATTTGAAATACATATGTATAGTATTTTAAACGTCTGCCAGGGTCATAAATAAGCGCTAAATATATTATATCTGCTATACTCTTCATCGCCATTTGCTTTGCCCCTCATTTTTTTCTGGGGCAACCTTTGTATGACTGCATTAACACATTTGCTTGTTTTCCGTTTCGCATATTTTAATACGTTCACATTTAAGAGGATTTTTTGTGCATTTTCTCTATTTTTTTCTCATTCACAATTTTATGACTTTTGACTTCATTCATGAGGTTGATATCAATTCAATTAATTGCTAATGTATTTTATATTGCTATTTAGTTCGCTGAGTGACCATAAAAGCAGTTAGTTTGCATGACGGATAATGAACAATAAAAGGTTGCATAATAAAAAGTGACTGTTAGTAAATAATAATAAACAAAAAGGTAGATAATCATTACGTAAAGGTAGGTAATTCCGAAGTTAAACATAATGAAACGAAAACGATTTCACAATTTGCTGACGCTAAAATGGACGAATTCGTGTTAGACAAAGCTTATAATTTAAGTAAAAAAAAAATCCACAATAAAAGTAATAAGTGGAAAAATCTCGGCAAAAATAAGGGAATTTAAAATAATAAAAAAAAGCAAAAAAAAAATATTAAATATTTCAAAATTTAAAAAATTAAAAATTTGCATAAAATAAAAAAATTGGGTCAAAAAAACAATTAAAAAAAAAAAAACAAAATATAATAATTATAGAATACCAAATGTACATGCATACATAATACATATCTACGGTTAAAATAAAAAATAAAATAAGCAAAATAAATTAAACTAAATGTAAACCTTTAAATAAAATAACATGTGTCTGTACATAAATAAATAATGTTAAAAAATAAAATTATATAAAAAAAGTAAAACTAACATTTATATAGAATAAAATATTGAGGTACAATAAAAAGAAAAAATAAAAATTTAGATAAAATAAAAAATATCAAATCAAATAAAATTAAATCAAAAACACAAATAAAAAATTTACATAAAATAATATGTGTACGTACATAGGTAGTTATAAAAAAGACAAATTCAAATACAAAAATACTTGTCAAAAATGAAGGTAAAATTAAAAATAAAATAAACTTAAACCAAATACATATATAAAATAAAATAAATAAAAAATTTTAAATTTATACAAAGTAATACTATAAAAAACATAAATTAAAAAACAAATAAATAAAGAAAATAAACATAAAATACAATGTAGTAAATGATAAATTTAAATAGAATAAAAAACTTAAATATTGAGATGCATTACTAACTAAAATATAATAACTGTTTTAAAATAGATATAATAGAAAATAAAGTAAAAATAAAAGTTTTAACAAAATACCATATATATGTATACACATAAATAAAAAACAAAATGAATAAAAATTTAGGAATATAATATTAAAATAAAAAAATATTTAGAGAGAATCAATAATAATAAAAAATTAATATAAAAAATAAATAAGAAAATAGAATAACAAAAAATAAATCAAAAATTAAATAGTTAAATAAAATGAAAGAAAGAAAGAAAGGAAATTAAAGAAAGCAATAATCTTCCTTCGATTATTTGACATTTTTATTTTTCTAGTTGACACTTTTTTATTCTCAATATGGCACGTCATAGCTTAGGACGGTTTGCAGCACTGATGGGGATCTCGGTAGGCTTTCGTAGTTCGCTCAGGCATAGCAAAATTCCATACCTAAAAAAATATAGGTGCCGATAACATAATCGATGTTAAGACAAAGAATCGATGTCGCAACGATAAAAATTAAACCTAATAATGGCAAAAGTATCGAAATCGATAACGATACAAATAACGAAATCAATAACAGAAAAAATATATATTGATAACGATAAAAATATCGATATAGATGATGATAGTACCATCGTTATCTGTTATGGCTTCGATAAAGACAGTAAGAAATCATCGATAAGTTTATCAAATATTGCTTCGATAATGATAGCTGCTAAGTTACCAATAGCTTGTCTCCTGATCTTATAACCTACAGCGATTCTCGAACCTCGACTTACTAATATTTGACTCACTTCTTTCACAGTGTACGACCATTGGGTCCTTTCGTTTGTGTTCTTGACTCTCCAAAAGTTTCTCAAATCAGCCATTTGCGAAGGAAACCAGACGCCTTAAGTAGCCCTAAATTTTAAATATTGAACTTAACTTCATCCATTTCTGTTGGAGGTGTTTATAATTTTCAAAATATTCTCATTTTCATTCAAACTTTAGTAGGTCACAAAATTTGCCAAATTCGCACAGACTAATGTACCATTTTACCAGCTTGTTATCTAAGCTAACACGCTAAGCACAAATTAAGTGGAAAGATAGTACAACGGCAAGCGTAGAAGCATTTCTTCTAACTGAGCGCAGCAAGAATGTTGCAAGAAATAAGGGGATTCGCTAGTGTTAAAGTTGACACGGTGAATTAAGGATAAGCAAATTGGAAGTAGGTGGAGGAAGAGCTCCCCGAAGCTGGAGTTATATTATTTTTGGGAAATACAATGCAAGCAATTTTAGCGGATTATAGAAACAAGTTCGCTCTGTCATTGCGCTGCATTGTTCATAGAAATTGGCACACATACTCGCAGACACTTAACCCCTTGCGGCTGTTCGAATTACTTCATTATCAGCAGTGGCAACGGAGGCAGTAGCAACGGAGGTGGAGTACGAAATTTATTTTGCTTTGGTGAAGTTATTCATTCACTCCTTCACACAACTGTTCATAAGTTCACTCACACACTCGGCGACTCGCTCAGTCAGTTACTCAGCCATTCAGTCAGTCAGTTGTAGTATGCTACATTTTATGTTGTTGCAACTACGGCATGCGTCACCTGCTGCTGCTGCTGCTTAAATTTTACATTTATTTACTAGTGTGTGCCTCTTATTCTTACAACACTTCTTCTTTTTCTTCTCTTGCAATGAGTGAATTTGGTAAATTGCAAACGTAGCTGGCGGCATTGCATGCTTCATGTTGCAATATTGCAAGAATGTTGACAGCATTGCAACATGCGGTAGCTGTTGCCACACACACACACATGCAGATCACACACACACACACACACGCTGTTGGGTTTTTATGCGCGCAAGAAAGCAAGTAAGCAACAAATGAATTATTTTACGGACGGACAGGCAGTAGCAGTGTGAGAGAGCAGGAATGAGATTGCGGATAGGTGGGTAATGAAATGGCGACGCTAAGGGAAGTGCAAGTATGTGGCTACTTGACGTCTCACCTGCTACTGCTGCTGCTGCATTTACCTTTTCTTGATTGCATGCCACAATCTGAGCAACACACATACATACACGCGCATGTTGCCACTTTCCCTTCTCCACTTCTTCGTTTTCCCTTTCATGCATTGCATGCCATGCCAACGCGTCGCCAGCATTCCGGCATTCAACTCTCGACCTTCTTGGCCAAAAGTGTTTGCTTATCGAACACAAATGTTGCACGAATGCAATTGCTACCACTTACGTTGCAACACTCCAGCGCTGTTTCGTTGCTATCGTTGACTACACTGTGCAGCATTTACTTGTTTTGAAAGAGGGTGAATTTTAGCTTAATATTTATATAAAAAATTGGACATAAATTTTCGGTAATTTGAAACGTGAGTATATATTTTTGGCAATTGATGAACTCGACATACATTTTTGGTACGTACTTTAAAAACTTGACACTATTTTTTGGTAATAAAAATCTGCTAATAAATTTTGGTTGCCAGCTGGACATAAATTTTCCCTAATTTAAAATTTGGACATAGATTTTTGCCCATCTACAAATTGGACATTTTCGGTAACTCGAAAACTGGAGATACGTTTGCGGACAGGAACATATAAAATTTGCACATAAACTTGCGGCAATGAAAAGTGAACAAAAATTAGTTTAATTTTAAAATTGGACATGCAATTTTGGCAATTTAAAAACTGGAGGTGATTTTTTGGTCGTTTTTATAAAGGATATTAATTTTGGGCATTTGAAAATTGGAAATACATTTATGTTCATTTGTAAAACGTAGATAAATTTTTAGTCACTTAAAAATTAGACAAAATTAAGAAATTTTAAAATTCGTAATAAATTAATGGTAATTAAAGAATCTACCATAAATGTAAGTCATTTAAAAATTGGAAACAAATTTTTGTCATTATAAAAAAGCCATAATTTTTTAGTTCCTTAAAGACTGGACAAATTTTTTTGTAATATAAAAAAGGGGCATAAAATTTGGGAATTTATAAACAGGAAATATTTTTTGGGTGATTTAAAAAAAAAAAAGAAAAATTTTTGGCCATTAAAAAAAATGGACATAAATTTATGGCCATTTGATAAATACACCTGAATTGTTAAGTCACTTACAAACAAAACAACATTTGCAACTCAAAAATCTCGGAATAACTTAATGGTAATTTTAAAACGTGGACACAAATTTATGGTCATTTAAAAAATGGACATACATTTTTAGTTATTGAAAAGCTCGTCATAAGTAAATGGTCATTCAAAAAGTGGGCGTAAATTTTTGGGCTAAAAATAAGACATACATTTTGGGCCATTTAAACCTAGACATTCAGACCTGTTCTGCATTTCGACTCGATTTGAAAAGTAAAACGACACAC
>NW_016158481.1:0-8976 GCF_001687245.7 Rhagoletis zephyria
CTAAAAGCAACCCTGTGATCTTCCAAAATTTCCACGATTCGAACATGGTTTAAAGAGAAAAAGTGGCAACTTTGCTTTTTCGGGTATACAGTTTCTACCTGCGTTTCAGTGATCGCCGTTCGAGATTTCTTTTATTTTGCATTACATATTTGGATAAAGAAAAGTTAAGCAAATTCAACATCGATTTGATGCTGATAGAAATCTGGATCAATTTGTGATCAACTCTGTTTTGTTTGTTTCCTAATTAAGTGAGGAAATTTTAATTGACAGCACCGACAAATGAATATATACACAAACAAATGTTCGGTTATGGTTAAAACAATTCAAGTTTTTGTATTGAATTTTTGGTTTAAAATTTACTTTTTCCTTTTCAGTAGGGTTTTTGCACATTATCTTCTGCGTGAGAATTGATCGTAATATATACGCATCTAAATAAAAGACTGGAACACGGCTGTTTGTCAAAAGCATACGATTTCGAACTCGCGTAAATGTACATTTGCTAAATGCTATAGCATGAACGCTCTTCGAAAACATATGTTCGAAAGTGCTAAATGTTGCATTTTAAATGCAGCAAAAACGCTGCATAAGCAAAAACAGCCCATAAGCCAACCTAATATTCACGCACACCGACAGCAGGGATGCCGTTTGGATCTAAATAGATCCAATTGGATACATTTTTTGACGAATATTTGCGAGATACTTATTTTTTCTGATCAGTATAAATGTGGATACTTTTTTAAATAGGCCAACATTTTATAGTTTCTATAAAGTTTTTTTTTCGTTCAAAACACGATTTTCATTAAAGATGGTAGGAAGCATCACGTTTTCTAAATGTATTAAAAATCGCTACTTAAAATTAAAGCATTTAATTTTTTTGTGAACGAAGAACCATATGAAGAGATCTCAGCAAAATAAGTATAAGCGCAATTGTTTTAATTAGCTAAAAGGGATGCTTTAAGAAAGATCTTAATATATATATAAAGTAAATATATACTCTTTCTGTAGTAATCTCTTTCATATCCCATATTTTCATTTGTTAATTTAAAAAGAAAGCAGATCTGAATGTAGATTAAAATACTCTGTTAAAAAACTAAATTTGATTTATTTAAGGAAATTTGTATGAATTTTACTGAAAAGACTTTAAATACACTCTAAAAGAAATTGTTTATTTGCGCATATTAAGGGCCGGTTACTCAATGTCTGGTTAACACTAATCTGCGGTTAAACATCGTTATCGACGTCTTCGACTCCATGCATACAACAGGGAGTCGGTAACGTCGATAACTATGTTTAACCGGAGATTAGTGTTAACCAGACATTGAGTAACCGGCCCTAAGAGAGGTAACCAGTTTCGTTTTTTAATGTGTGCAAATTTGCACACCGCGTAATAAAACTAAACATTGCCTGTTTTCTTTTACATACCACATTTGTCGCGAAGAGCAAAATTACACATTAAAAGTTTAAAATAGAGTAAATGTGAGCCCCTAATGTTAATTATTAGTAGGAAATGTATTTTTAGTTTGACCATTTTTGCATTGTTAAAAATTTTATATGTATATTTATGTATATATTTTGAAGATCTCAAGTTGAAAATGAATTCCTGAACATCTTATACATATATCTATACAGATTCTTGTTTAAAAATAGATACTTTTCAGTAATAGTTTTACATGCTCTTTTTACAGTGTACAGGTTAAAATGTAACATATTAATTACCATTTATTATACTTAGGGCCGGTTACTCAATGTCTGGTTAACACTAATCTCCGGTAAAACATCGTTATCGACGTTACCGACTCCATGTTATATGCATTAGGGTAACCGCCCTATTCCCACAACACTGACAAAATTCATCATATGACTATTGTCACAATTACNGCGCCTAATACTATGCCGCAAATTTATTTTAAGCTGTCATATGACAATTGTCAGTTTTATTGTTATGACCTACTGAGTAAGTGACAACGGCGAAACAATGTTTATATTGTGTTTTAGGCGCAGTAATTGTGACAATAGTCATATGATGAATTTTGTCAGTGTTGTGGGAATAGGGCGGTAAATCATCCAAGGCGAATTTATACAAGGTTGTGTTAATGACGAATTTAGATTTCGCCGCGGTACTTCTTAATGTCAAAATGATGTATTTGTTGTAATATGAATTCGCCCTGATTTCAATAAACACATAATTTTGACGTTAGGAAGTACCGCGGCGAAAATCTAAGATAGCCATCAACACCACCTTGTATAAATTCGCTTTGAAATCATCTACAGGTAGATCGCGACAAGCCCCAACACCTGACAAACCTTCCATGTACCTTTAGCTAAACGGAAGCGCTGGTTATACTTGCATTGTGCTGCAGCGCATAACATGGTTACTGCGACTTATCTACTCGGTTAGCAATTTATCTGTGCAAATATCTCATACCTTTTGCATAACATTAATAGAGCGTATATTCTAATAGTGCATAAATACTGAAATTTGCTAATTTAGAATAGTTACTAGAGCAAAGAGTTTGGAAGCATACAAAATAATTTTAATATGTACAGTGTACATTGCACACAAAAGTCGACACAATATCGATATATATCGGAAGGTCCAAAACATCGGTTTTATTCGATAAATCGAGTAGAAAACATCGATGCTTCCGATGCATCGATGTTTTCGATGCATCGATGTTTTTTCTGCATTCCTACGCTGATAAGCATTATGAAATGCAACAATANTGGAATTATTCAATAAATTTCGTTTTACACTATACTTTTTGAAACTATTTGGAGTTAATTATTTTTTGTTTCTTAAAAGCAACCCTGCGTGCCGGGAAGGCGTGTGTACCAATAATTTCATCCCTAGCATATTCATCCCCGAGGAAGGCAGTCGCCAAATTCACCGAAGGTTGTTTACTGGTTATATTGTGATAAAATTGTAGCTGTATAAAGAAACTTTCAGACGCTCTTAAATTTGGAATTTTGTTAATCTGCTTTTATTTGTGAAAATGGTGCAACAATTCTTTTGCTTCCGTCTGGAGACGGCTGCTATGATAATAGGATGGTTGGGAGCAGTTGGTTCGGTGATATCTGTTGTGGTTTTTGGGTTTTGCTTGGGATATCTGGATGAGATTGTGCAGAAAATTATTGAATCGGCCCCGGAAAATACAAAGCTTGATCCAGATCAAATTCGTACAAGTTAGTCATATCTCTGTTTTTTTGCACACCTGCATACAAACATATACATACATATGGGGCTAATTGCGTATCTGTAATTTCCTTTTAGACTTTTGTTAAGCGATTTCTTATCTTATTTTGCAGTTTTGACTGTCGCATTTGTGATTTTTTTGATTCTAAATGCCATCAATATGTTTGCGTCGATATGTTTGATATTGGGAACGATGAAGGTAAGTTTTAAAATACAACAAATTAATGATTTGTTTAACTGGATTGTCTAACTGAACAATATAAAATAAGGCTTGACTTTAGTGTACATCCACATGTGTGTGTTTTGGCAAAATTATCGCGAATTTCCTCATGAAACTTTACGAGTATGCTAAAAAACAGATATGTTCACATAAATTTTCACTATTTTCACTTTAATACTAGTATTTATGTAATTTGTTGTTTAAATTGTTCGCACCTCCACCAGCAAATTTTCATATAAAAAGTGCAGCTATCACTTACAGTCAATCACAGAAGTATTCGTAATTTAGTATTTTTCACAATATTAAAAAAATGTTTTCCATCATAAATCTTTTTCGTTAATTTTCTTTTAAAATATAGCTCATTCTATAACTAAAACCATATAAATCATTCTTGCAAACTTTATACAAAATTCATAAAAATGAATCAAACTTAAAAAATGTTCATCAAAATTTCAAATTTTTTTGGTAAGACAAAGTGCAAGTTTCAAGTACACTGCCGGAACAAACAAATATTTTTCCGATGATTTCGCATAAGAATATGGTTCATTCAACAACAAAAAACATAAAAATATAATTCATAAACTTTGTGCAAAACTCGCGAAAATTCAGCAAACTTTCATGAAAATTGTCAACTTTTAATTCAAGNCAACAACAAAAAACATAAAAATATAATTCATAAACTTTGTGCAAAACTCGGGAAAATTCAGCAAACTTTCATGAAAATTGTCAACTTTTAATTCAGATTTTTTTTTGGTAAGCAGATGTGTAGCCCAATCAATTTTATTATAATAAAGTGCAAGTTTTAAGTAGCTAGGAATTACAGTTCATACTTCAAATTAAAATTAGTTAATGAGTTTTTAATGCTTGTTATAATTTTAATGCAATAAATTATTGCAATAGCATTCATTTAAACATTTTAATGTTAATACAAAAAATCATAGCATTATTTCTGCGGAATTAATGCATTAAAATTTTCATTTAAATTAAATTTCAAAAATGAATGCATTAATTTTTTCCGTCTACATTAAAATGCTATGCATTAAAAAATTAATGCATTTTTCACAACTCTGATGTTTACTACTTTTATAAATCTATTATTGTGGTTAAATTAACAAAAATAGCCTATTACTTAAAAGAAAATTTTGATGTGCATTAAAAGTTTTACAATTAAGTCACATTTACCTATTTCAAGCATGAAATCGATGAAATTTGCATCAACATAATTGGTGAATTTCACAACCTTAACAACAAATTACTTAAAAACGATAAGAGTGCGCGGGGTGGGGTTTTCACCCTTTAAATCAACCACCCTAATGTACATACATATACCTACAGTCGGTCAATAAAGTTTTGGTAAAGCGAATTTTTTACAATTCCGGTAACTATTTTTTAAATAATTTATTTTTCGCTGGTTTTTTATAAAAATATAATTAGGTCTACAACAAAAACCCCAAAAATTAGAGTTCAAACCTTGTACAAAATTAAAGAAAATTCCCCAAAAATTCATTCAAACATTGCACTTTTTATTTACACTCTTCAGAAAAAAGTTCGGCACAGAATTTTTAGCCCATTCAATTTTAGTATAACAAAGTGCAAGTTTGAGGTAAGTCCTAGACCATTGATTTTTAGCAATTTGTTTTGTTGAAGGTGTCGCTCGTTTTCTCCCTATTAAATAATGTTCGATCATTTTTTTATATGGAAAAAATGTGCGACACCGTCAACAAAAAATTTTGCCAAAAACCAATGGTAAGTCCTAGCCATGATAAAAACATAGTAAGTTAGTTTCTTTTTGAAGTTTGCCAACATTTTAAAATCATATAAAATTGAGAGTAGAAAAGGAATTTTTCAAAGTTGTTGTTTGGGATTGAAAATGAGAATGTGTGTGAGTTTGTGTGCAAAATTTTAAAATTAAATTGCTTGCGAACGTCAATAATTTGAAAAATTCCTCAGTGGTTCTACCTTCCTATTTTTTTTTATCATGGTCCCTGCTTCCTCATACTTGCATTGCATACTCAACTTTTCTAGAGAGCGTAAATAAGAAGTGCAATATTTGAATGAAATTTTGCGGAATTATATTTTTATAAAAAATTAGCGAAAAATGAAATATTTAAAAAATAGGTGCCTGTATTGTAAAATATTCGCTGTACCTAAACTTTATTGACTGACTGTATGTGCATAAAAATGAATGTAAGTGTGTAATTCGTAAAAAATCCCCTTAGCAGCCGCATTTACTCTTACGTGATGAATGCATGCACCTACGCAGACAGACATACATACAGTTGTCCACAAAATAATAGGAGTGCGATATTTTGACCAGTTTTGGCTATTTGTCTTTTGTTTATTTAATGTTTGTTATTTTTTTATAAAAGCCTAGCTGGCTATACAACAAACACCATATAAATTCAGATTTTAAACTTTGTATAAAAATTATAAAAATTTTGCAATTTTTCACCCAAATTTCAAACTTTTTAACCAGAATCTTTAGAAAAAATTCTGGTATGCAGTTTTGTAGCACATTCAATTCTAGTCTAAAGAAGTGCAAGTTTCAAGCGGCTAAAAAATTTCCGTTGATTTTTGAGAATTTTTTTGGTTAAAGGTGTTTCACGTTTTTTCCATACAAAGTATGTCGACAATTTTCTTTTATATGGAGGACACTGCCAGCAAAAAAATTGCCAAAAATTAACGGAATTTTTTAGCCGCTTGAAACTTGCACTTCTTCAGACTAGAATTGAATGTGCTACAAAACTGCATACCAGAATTTTTTCTAAAGATTCTGATTAAAAAGTTTGAAATTTGGGTGAAAAATTGCAAAATTTTTATAATTTTTATACAAAGTTTAAAATCTGAATTTATATGGTGTTTATTGTATAGCCAGCTAGGCTTTTATAAAAAAATAATAAACATTAAATAAACAAAAGACAAATAGCCAAAACTGGTCAAAATATCGCACTCCTATTATTTTGTGGACAACTGTATGTATGTATGTACATCCCATTGGGAAAATGGAATGCTTGGTAACATGGAAAGCAATGTATCTCCCTTTTAGCCTACACATTACAGGATGCATAAATTTTTGTACAGGCATGTCCTAGGAAAGTAATGTGTCGCGTGTCGCTTTATAAAACTATAAATATAATTTATAGAAAGAAGCGTCCGTGACGCAGGATTTGAACGCGCGGCCAACAAGTTAATAGTCGAATGCGCTACCACTTGTTATCAAACTTTTTTTGTTTGTGGTTTCAAAACTACACATGGAATGGTTGGTGATGTAGAAAATAATGATCGCCGGTATACATTCTCCGCTCGTTTACATTGCGATGCATCGTTTCACTCAAACGTATTCGTTAATCTTTTCGTTGTAGAAAAAGATAATGCATTCCCCATTCTCGCACTGGGATTCTTATATTTAAACACATATACAAAAAAAGCATTGTGTATTAAATTGCATATATTTACTTACATAGTAAGTATAAGCACGATTACTGTGAGTCACCAATGAACACTAATGTACATACGTATACATATGTGTACATACATACATAGATGTAATTGTTTATTTTCTGCATTCTTAAAAAAAAAAAGATTTATTATTTTTTTATCAATTCTAGCAACGGCATCTATTGCTTTTACCATGGCTTTTAAATACCGGCATTGCGCTTTTATTTGCTGCAACGTACTACGTCCTTTTGGTAGTAGAAGCTGTACAGATGTCATATTCATCTAATATTGGTTTGATAATCTTTGCTTCAATTAACTTGGGTAAGTAATTAAGAATATAAAATAACATGGTACATTATGATAAAAATATAGTATTATATTTTCATCGTTTGACAAATTACCAAAAAATAAAAATAAAATAAATAAATAAAAAATAATAAAAAAGTAGGTAAGAATACATACATACAATACATACGTTCTTGAAAAGTATTCAGTCAGTCGATTTGGCTGTTTAAGACGCAATGAAGCAAAATCTAATTTGCCGAAATTTTGCTCACCCATCAGCGAAAGAGAAGGTAAGCGAGTTTATAGGCACCTTGGACTTTACCTCTCCTAAAAACCAAAAAAGGCGAAAAAGAGAAAAAATAGTTCTGGAAAATAGAGAATATAAAGAGCTAAAGAATGAAATCTAAGTTACTGGAGATAGGTAGCGCTCGAAAAAAAAATATTAAAATATATCCGCTCTTTAAATATAAATTTTCGTATTTTAATTATAACGCGAGAAGAAGCTTAAATATCTTCGATGCAAATATACACCAATGGGCAACAACTTCAGGCGCAGTCATACGTGGGTAAATAGAAGCTCTTCACATTTACAAGAAGCAAAATTATGGAATAGAACTTCAGTTAGGCCCACTTGCAGCACACCCAGAGTTAAATATATATGTAAATACAGAGTTCAGTAGCTCAGAGTAATAATATTCCTAAACCAGACAATTTCTTGCAGCATTGAAAACTGGCCCAGAGTTAAGTAACCCGAGGGATTTCTAAATTTAACGTGTTCTTACACGATATGTATTTCCATCTATAAATGTGGCTGTTTCGATACATATCGTCGCCTGGGTAAAAGATTGTCGTATTACTTTCGGCAGGTTTTGGGAAATCGATGTTAAAGATTCAGTCACAATTTCTCAATAGCTGTACAGTCGCTTTTTGCCAAAATTTAATGCTTGATTGTACATACTATTTGTATGAAACCAAATTTTCTGAAATTTTCAGTAACTAATAAAGCTTTAACAGCCACTTTTTTATAAAGTCGTTTGGTCGTATGTTATATTTTTCACGTTAAAGGCTAGCCAGCTGTATGACACTACAAATCACACACACAGTAAGTAATAAAAAGGCTGAAATTGTTGAAATTATTTTTTGCTCGTACACCTGCGATATAAATTATTGAATAAAAATCAACAAAATATTAAACAATTTGTCCATAAGAGTTACTGTAGCACATACGACTATCTATTGTATAGGATTGGTGTGATTTTGTCGTATGTACCATACCATACAATTTGTCACATAAGACAATATTTTAACAAGTAATCAATTTCATCAAAATATATGAAAATTTTGTCGTGTCGCCCGCGAACTTGCAAATACGAAAAAAATTTTTACTGAATATCTCGGAAACTAAAGGAGATATCCAAAACCTGATAACACGAACCGAGAGATCTTATTTAAAAAAAAAAAAATAAAACTGCATTTTGCAACTCAAAATCGTCAAAATTGCGCATACTGCCATCTTTTACGCAGGCGACTATATGTAATTGCACAGATGATTCTATCTGTATACCAGATGAAAATAGAAACATTTTTATTTCGTATGTACTTGCATCTGCTTTGTACTGAAACAAATCGAATTGCCTTTACACGATATGTTGGTATTACAACACTTGCAAATACATATCGTGTAAGAACACTTTAAGTAGGCACCACTTGCATCTAATTTTTTTTATTCTTGTTACTGACAGACATATGTAGAGTTAGCAAGTTAGTCTTCGAAAATTGCTGGGCTAAGGGTTTGACGATTTAAATCTAATTTTACTCCTAACCGATTTATCAATTTAAC
>NW_016158481.1:9076-9550 GCF_001687245.7 Rhagoletis zephyria
AAGTTCGATTTGAGATGGTTAACTTTTTGGTGGGGACATGGTATTAAGGTATCCACACGGCCACGCGATTCTGTCGCGTCTGTTCTGTTCTGACAAAAATTACAACAACGCTCCGACCATAGTCTTAAATAAGGAACCACACACTTGTACGATTTTGCCACTGCGATTTATTCGAACATTCACAGTTCTTCACTTGGTTGTGCCGAAATCGCAGACTGCCGAGAACGAAAAAGGTCACTAGGGGGGGTAGAATAGGACCCCCTGATTTCAAAACTACCCCCCTTTTTTCTAGCAACCCTATAGTTCTTATATAATTTATTGTTAAAGTTTTCATATAAACGATGAATAAGATAGCAAAATAACATACAACTTAGTGCCACCAGACTGGAATTTTGAATAATAAAAGCGGATTTTTAATTCGGAATTTTTACTTAGTAGAATTATTATTTCTGTGTTGCCGAAGAAGGGGGGGGG
>NW_016158481.1:9751-10784 GCF_001687245.7 Rhagoletis zephyria
CCCTGTATTCCTTTTTTAATCATTGCCTTCTTTGTATGTATTGTTTTGTACAATATGGCAACACATGTTATGTGTCAGTTTGCAACCATGTGTTATTGTAAATATGCGTGAAATTCAATGTAATTTACAAGTCGATAAAAGTTTAATTAAAGTGATTTATATACAAGATAAACTAAAAGAAAAGTGTGTAAAGTATTAAGTACAGTGTTATGTGCATTTATATATATAAAAGTATGCACAAATGCCTTTTGTTAAGGAAACCAAGTGGAACGACTTAAGAAATTTTAACAACAAATAACTTATAAACAATGATATTATTTATATTTTTTAGCTATACATGTTTTAGAGGATAGCTCCCTTAACATCCTGACCAAGTTTCATTTGTTAATTCCACCTGGTTTTCTTAAAGCACAAGGTGCGGCTGACTACTAAAGCCCACCCAAAAAAAACAAAACATATTTGATGTAGAAAAGTTAAGAAGAAGATTGTTGAAAAATGCTTTTTGTTTGCCTATAAATATACAGTTTTTGCTGCGATAAAATCGCACAGATGTGTGCGTAATTGCGTTTTCGAAAGCTGAAATTAGTCAAGAACGCAGAACGTATACTTAAACATAGTCTTTATACGCAGAATTTTGTCGATAATTGGAGCCCTCAGTGTTGCTTACTGCAGTGCTGCCACTCAGCAATGCCTTTTTATAAACTTACCTTTTCAACTTCAATTTTTCGTGCTATAATAGATCGTAGCTAAATATAAACTACTTAGTTTTCAACAAAAAACCTTATTCAATAGTAAATTTCAATTATTTTCAACGTGTTTTGAATAGGAACTTATAACTTATTTACCACCTGCGAAACTGACGAAGTGGCAACCAACTATAGAAGGAAGAAATCAGCTGGCACGGAAAAATGTAAATTCNAAATCTAAATTCCGCAGATTTCTGCGCTACGGGCTACAACTACAGAAAAATTCTGGGGTGTTGAGTTTTCATTTACATGGCGATTTGCTAAGACAGATCGTGTCAGCTGACTCG
>NW_016158481.1:10868-20332 GCF_001687245.7 Rhagoletis zephyria
ATCTGCAAAACTGACGAAGTGGCAACCATCTAAAGAAGGAGAAATCAGCTGACACGGAAAAATCTAAATTCCGCAGATTTCTGCGCTACGGGCTACAACTACAGAAAAATTCTGCGGTGTTGAGTTTTCATTTACATGGCGCTTTGGTAAGACAGATCGTGTCAGCTGACTCGGGTTTACGTACCGGTAGGTTTACGTTCTTGACTAATTTCAGCTTGACGCAATAACGTCTGTAGTATCGATGTCTTCGAAGTATCGACCTGGAGATATCGATTCAAAAAATCATTTATCGCACCATGAAATATCGATATTCAGAAAAATCGATACGATATCGAGCATTCCTAGCTTGAACCAAAAAGACAAGATCACGACAGCAGAAGAGTGGCCCGTTATAATCGCACTTATGAAAAAAGTAGGGCGATTTTGACATAAGCCGTTTGTTTACATTTGTTCGTTGTTTACAATTTGGTGGTGGCTTTTTACTGCAATTTTCTTAATTTTCGCTTGTGACAACGTGTGCACACATAAGGTAAAGAATAATTTAACACAACGACATGATTTATAGGAGAATTTGCATAATACAAATGATTATTCATGCGTTCAACAATTACGCGTTTTTTTTTGTTCTCTTCGTTGTTTACTTCTTACAACAAAGATGGCGTCGAGATTTCAACAGCTAGAAAATAACTTTTTTCTTTCTTTCCTTAAGGCGTGATCTTGTGTCTTTCGTTCATGATTCCTAGTGTAAAGCTTGCTATACAGTTCAAAGCGACCGTGAACGTTCGCAAAGGCAAAGAATTCCATTTGTATTCTTATGGACGCTCACACGTATCTGTCCAAACTTATCGTTTACATGCGAATGCTTTACGTACTCACACAGTTGAGTATGGACTTGAATAAAAAGGCATATAATGCCTTTTAAATTAGTTTTATTCTATAATTCTCTATTTTTTGATGTATCAACTTTTGCTAAAGATAAGAAAAACGAAGACTTTAATCAAAATTAAGACCTCACGGTTAACTGCTAATTTTTTAACTTCATCAGTGCACGAACGGATAAACGCAATCCCGTAGAAAATAAACGTATCCATTTTTATGGTGTACAATCATTTCTGTCGACTAAAATGAAAATTATCGATTTTGATTAATTTTAACCATTGCAAATGTAACAAGGTCATTATTGTGTGTGCAGGTGCTTTATTTTTTGTTTATAGTAAAAAATGCGGAGTTTTACGCCAGTCACCCACACGCTGAGCTTTCCAGAGCAATTGGAATGCTTTGAATTCTGTGGCAGTGATTTCGCCTGTAATTTGATAGCACTTGGAAGCAATAAAAAGATTATTCTTGGTATCATAAGTTTGCCGGTAAAAGTTACAGATGCTGCATATGCAGAATGGTCCTATAGCATCACTACACAATATATATTTTTATAGGAAGAAGCTGGTTGTTTTGATTGGAAGCATTTAAAAGACTTATACCACGAGAGTCGCTGTGTGTCACTTTGCTTTTCCCCAGAAACTTCGCTGGCGGGGGTGCCAAAATCGGTTATGTTTTGCGCAGCTGGTTCCGATTTCCGCTTGCGTATATTCCGTACAGACTTGCAGAACTCTGACACTGTTCAAGTACTCAATGGTTTGCACGATATAAACACCAGCAATGTACAATTAACAGCATAGCTTCTTTTCAGGCCATACAAACTATATCAACGAAGTTGTATGGGACTGCAATGGCGAGTTTCTGACATCTGTCGGCGACGATAATACTTGTCGTATCTGGGATGCCAAAGATAATTTTGAAAATACCGTAACATTTCATTTGCAATCAGCTGGCATGTCTGTAAAGTGCCACCCAGAGGAACCGCGCAAAGTACTTGTGGCCGAGAAAAGGGGTGTCATACATTTGTACAATGTGCAGACACAGACGGCGATTATATCGGTTGAAGCGCAAAAGTTTCCGCTCAGATCAGTCGATTGGTGTCCGCTGAACCGCATGTGCATTACCGCACTTGTAGCGGGCGATATAATTACTTGGGATCTACGACGCCCCACACCCATCGATATAAAGCAAGTACATGAAGACGGTGGGCAAATAGTGCGCATAGCACCCAATGCAGAGACAGTAATAGCCAGTGTTGGTCGACCGGATATTGCAGTTAAAGTTTTCACTGCTAAATCAAGAATACCACAAGTTGATGCCGCGCTCAAGCTGTACGGTGGCTTGTCCTGGCACCATCGCTTACCCTACATTGGTGTGGCTACAGATCGAAAGTTATGTCTATGGAAATTACAAATTAAATAAACCGAAGAACTCGTTCTATTGCCAACCTTTTTTGTTTTTATTTATTAAATATCAAAATTTTATTGCATTACTATAAGAAAAAAATTAATTTAATTGCCGTTAGTTGTTGACGACAGGTACTCTTTATACCGCGCTTCTTGTTGCTGCTGCAGCTTAGTTAGCTTCTTAAGCAGGCCTTTACTTATCTCTTTGCCATCGACATCGTGCGTAGGTAACCCCTGTAAAATGTAGAGTGAACTTTAGTAGCTTAAAAGTTCAATCAGCAAGTCACTTTTTAAATTTTATGCACTTACATTTTCATCAAATTGTGAGTATTTGTCTTTTTCATTAAAGAACATCTCCTTGGGACTAATTCTTTTTTGCGCTTCTTTGGCAGCCGTCTGCTTCGCAGCAGCTTCCTGTTTGCGTTGCTTCTCAGCTAGGCGCTCTGCCTCAGCAGCTTTTTTCGCTTCACGTTCCTTCAGCAATACTTCTCGATCCACCAACTTGACAGCATATTTTCCATTTTCTTTATCCTCAAGACGCACGCCCAAATTAGGTAGAACGTCATCCCGCAACTTGTCGCACATTTCTAAAATAGCATTCGCTTTTATGGTTTTCGCTTCCTCGCGGACATTATTTCGGAATTCGGCTACCGCATCTACATATGGTAACAATGTGGTTTCGATGTCCACATTACTATCGCCTGCACCAACGGGAAAACCTATGCCACCACGGGGCCCTTGAATAGCGCCGAATATGTGCAAAATATCCGTTATATACTCGGCAATGCGACGAAGTAAAATACAATTCAAGCGATCTTTATTGTCTCTCATATACACATTGGTAAAGGAAACTAACTCTCGCAGAGCATCTAGCGCGCTGCGAGTGTCAATGTTGTCTGCGAAAAAATGTATGTAAGGTAGACCGATATACGACTACAAACTAGGTTTATATACAGAGCCCGTATCTTACCACATAAGGCCTCATGTACTGCATCACGCGTTAGCTTATGTTTTTCTTGCAAGGCAGCCTCGGCACTTGTCCATGCGCTAAACTCTGAACCTGCTGGACCAGTTTGTATATGTCGAGTTAAATCTTTTATATTTAAAAAGAATTCCTAGAACGAAAAGTAATATTTAATTTTAAAAAATTCGAAGGGTAAAAAACGCACTACAAACATTCATAAATCGCTCATATTGACAGGCCATATCCATCGTGTTGCTGGAGTAATCAAGAGTATCTTTCCAGGAGTGTAGAAGAAATGCAAGCCGTAATTGACAAGGGGTGTTTTTCTTCAATGCCTCTTGTATCGTAATGAAATTTTTTAATGATTTTGACATTTTGCACCCAGCAATGGTCAAGTGACCCGTGTGCAGGAAATATTTAACCCATTCCGATTGATTAAATGCTGCTTCCGATTGCGCCAATTCGTTGTCATGATGGGGGAATTTTAGATCCACACCACCAGTGTGAATATCAAACATTGGTCCAAATATATCAGAAGCCATAGCTGAACACTCGATATGCCAGCCTGGACGTCCTCTACCCCAAGGACTTTCCCATGATGGTTCTCCAGCTTTGCTAGTTTTCCACAGTGCAAAATCGTTTGGTGAGCGCTTTTCAGAGAGCCTATCTGCCGCAATAGATAAGTCACCCTCGCCTTCCTGCAGTGACTTGGTATCGCCATATGCCTCTGGTACAAGTTTTGCATAATGATGCTTCTCTTGCTTGTCAAAAGCATTCACATCAAAGTATACGGAGCCATTTGCTTCGTATGCAAGTTTATTATCAAAGATTTGTTCAATGAATTTGATAATCTGCGGCACGTATTCTGATACACGTGTAAGTACATCTGGCGGTAATATCTGTTAAAGTGCTTATATTAGAAAAGTTTTTCGTACAGTAACAAGAATACCTTACGTTGAGCGCCTGCATATCTCTGTGGTATTCGCCCTCAAAATAACGTGGCAGTGTTTCAAATATTGAATTTTCAGTAATTTTCGAGCCTTCTTTGCGATCCAGCCACTCGGCTATGGGCTCTTTTGACTCCTTCAAATACAGTGAGCGCGCTTCATCAATTTTTTCTGGATCATTGCTGGCCACAGCCATAATAAGCGTTTCCGTTGCTTCATTCATTCTTATAAGCATTCGTTCATACATAATTTTCTTGTCATGATCAGTCGTTCCACGGCAGATAGCGTTGAATTGCTTCAAAACCTCCGTTTGGTCCACTAACAATTTATCCAGTGGTATCGAAGAGGCTGTGCTCACATAACGTTCATAGAGATAATTTTGTCGTGCACGTTTAATGATCTTGTCATCAATATCAGTAATATTCATAACATAAAAAATATTATAACCGAAATAGTTAGAGAGGATACGCCGCAGAATATCGAAAGAAATGTACGACCTAAATTAAATAAAGAAGGTAGTGCATTACAATATAGATAAGGTGCAATGTTTTATGTACATATACGTACATACACGGCGTGACGAAAGCAAGTGGTGAACGTGGCACTAACGTTATATGTACATAGTTTACCTTGCATGTCCCATGTGTGATACATCATATACGGTTGGGCCGCAACTATACCAAGTTACATTATTGCCATCCAGTGGGACAAACACCTCCTTTTGCCTTGTAAAGCTGTTGAACAGTCGCAATTTCGGACGCTCCTTTGCGGCCGGTGGACTCCAATCAGGTTGAGCTCGTTTTGCCATGTTTAATGGAATGCAGCTACGGAAAATATTTTTTCTAAATGAATTTTAATTTAGGTTTATTAGAACGTACGATTTATCTATTTTAGTCACCAACTTACAACGTGTGGCAAGAAATTGCACCAGCCAGATACTCCAAACAGGGCTGCCAACTTTCTTAGCTATGAAGTGCCTTATTGATGATGAGAAAGTACCAAAATGTGCCAAATAGAAATATAGAAGTTCAAAAAGGTGTCATTCTTTTTATTCTTCCCATTCAGCATTCAAATTAAAATCACATTCCTAAAACAAAATTCCAATGCCAAAGTAAGATAAACCAGTTGCGAGCAATATAGAAATTATAAAATTTTAGTTGAGAAAAAGAAGTACTCGCAGAACATTTCACAAAAATGTATTGCCAAATTGAAAAATTAAGTGCCATATGAAGTAAAATAGGGCCAAAACTGGCCATGAACCAAAAATACAAGATCACATCTTATTCTTAGTAGCCCGTTATAATCGCATTTAGGAAAAAAGTTGGGCGACTTTGACATTAGCCGTTTATTTACATTTGTTCGTTGTTTACAATTTGGTGGTGGCTTTTTACTGCAATTTTCTTAATTTTCGCTTGTGTGCACACATAAGCTAAAGAATAATTTAACACGACATGATTTATAGAAGAATTTGCATAATAAAAATGATTATTCATGCGTTCAACAATTACGCGGTTTCTTTTGTTCTCTTCGTTGTTTACCTTCTTACAACAATGATGGCAACGAGGTTTCAACAGCTAGAAAATGACTTTTTTCTTTCGGGAAGGCGTGATCTCGTCTCTTTCGTTCATGAAAACTGGCGCGGTTTGAGCGAAGCTGGCAGCCCTGACTATAAATTGGACAGCTACGCCAATAGGAAAATGTACACGGAACGAAAATAAGGCAAGAACTTACCAAAATTATCGATTAAAATAAGAACTTTTACTATACATATAATAGAAATAGTCAGAAGAAGTCCGAAGTAGTCAGATTTAGTCCAAAAAGCGTTCCTTAACTCGGAAATGACAGCAAAAATGAGAGAGCAACACTCGGTGAGAGTGACTCTCATTAGTCCGAAGTAGTCAGATTTACTCATGAACCAAAAAGACAAGATCACGACAGCAGAAGAGTGGCCCGTTATAATCGCACTTATGAAAAAAGTAGGGCGATTTTGACATAAGCCGTTTGTTTACATTTGTTCGTTGTTTACAATTTGGTGGTGGCTTTTTACTGCAATTTTCTTAATTTTCGCTTGTGACAACGTGTGCACACATAAGGTAAAGAATAATTTAACACAACGACATGATTTATAGGAGAATTTGCATAATAAAAATGATTATTCATGCGTTCAACAATTACGCGTTTTTTTTTTGTTCTCTTCGTTGTTTACTTCTTACAACAAAGATGGCGTCGAGATTTCAACAGCTAGAAAATTACTTTTTTCTTTCTTTCCTTAAGGCGTGATCTTGTGTCTTTCGTTCATGAGATTTAGTCAGAAGAATTTTTTCTGGCAAAATCCTGAAAAGTGTCAAACTCGACTGAATTTAAATTAACGGAGATTAAAGAATACGCAAAAAGTGAGAATAATCTAAAAAGTAAAAAAAGTGAATTGAAATTGGAAGGAGGCAAAAAATAATTGATATAGAAAGTGTTTATTGTGCTTGTGCTTGTGTGAAGGTGTTTTGTACATACATTTACATTCTTATTTGACGTTGTTGCCATTCTTTGGACTAAAAATTTGGTTTTTTGCGTTCCTTTACTTTTCCTGTTATTCTCTTTTAGTGAGCGCATTTTGCTTACGCTCTGACATTTTGACACTTTTCAGATTTTAGTCCAAAAAGATAAGGAATGAACCTATTTTCATTCGTTTTTAAAGTTTACCTGGATCCATGCATGATAAAAATATACAAGGCAAAACCATTGAGAGGCAGTTTGAACATTTTTGACGTTTGCAAACCATTTAGTCTCACACTCTCATTTTGTCTGATTGTTTTGCTTTTGTTTTTCCGTTCAAATCAAAAAAATATTAATAATTTTTTAGACATTCAATCTTGTTTATGCTCATAAAAATTCGTACATATGTATGTGTGAAATTAAAGGTCCTAAAATAGCATTTAATGCTAACAGGTTTGTATGTTTGTTGAAATTGTAAATGACCATAAATACCGCCGGAGTCCCTTGATTACAGATAAACAACTAATGCTTCAATCCAATACTCGCCGGTGGCAGGAACTGAATCGTCTGGATACAATCAATGAATTGCTTTTTCAGAGTTCCTTTACGCTATATTCAAATAAATATATGGACACATGTGCACGTGGATGATAAAATATTTAATTTTTGTATCATGTGCATATGCGTAAAGAGCAGTGTCGTTCGGGAAATAAGACAATTATTTTAAACTTTTTATGTAATGATTTTCTTCATTTTTTTGTTGCATTTTTCTCGATTTTCAGGTTTTTTCAGATATCTTATTTTAAAAAAAGTTCTTCCAACAAAAAATCGTTTTTTTACGTGTTCATCAATTTGTACGTGTTTCGAAAGTTTTAAGAGATTGCTCAAATAATGCGGGTTAGTATTTCATTTATCGCTATTGTACTTTACAAATATTTGGTTTAGATTTTCTAAAATGGCCATAAAACTATTGTTAAATTCAGAGGTTAGATCCCACGCCCAAAGTCTCAAAACGCATGTATTGTTGTGTAACGTTTGAAATATCTGCGGATTCATTTTATTCCTTGAGTTTAGCTTCAAATACATATATACACTATGTACTTACTTTAGTATTTAGAAGGATCTATCCTGATTTAATTTACAAATTTCGATTTAAAGCAAGTTGAAAAGGTCAATCTCATTTGGCGGTGAAAATCAAAAACAAAATGTCAAAAACGGGAAACGTCCCCAAACAATTTTCAATCAAGCAACTGCGGTGTTGCCGTATTTTTGTCAACACTCCCCCCCGGTATATCCTCCGGATTTACCCGTTCCTGCGGAGCAACAATAGAAATAACGGCAAGTCGCGTGGCTGGTCTCTCATATATGCCGGTGCTAGTCTTTACCACGGCGCTTCTAACTTGTTTATCAGAGCCTACCCTTACTGAAATTACTCGACCCTTCGGCCAAGAGTTTCTGGGTCCATTGGGTTCCACTATGTACACGATGTCTCCTTGCTCAATCGGTTTTACGGCCTCGAACCACTTAGTGCGGCGCGTTATCACCGGCAGATACTCGCGCAACCAGCGCTTCCAAAACGAGTCGGCTAATTGTTGTGCATATATCCAGCCCTTTCTCATTGGTTCTGGCCTTCCGGTATGCTCGCTTAGCGGTTTCATCCCGTTGGAACTGCCCAAGAGGAAATGATTTGGAGTGAGTGCTTCGTCTCCGCAGTGGTCGAGCGGTATGTAAGTCAACGGTCGTGAGTTTATGATCGATTCAACCTCCATAAATGCGCCGCGGAGTAATTCGTCGGAGGGACGTGATGATAGCAATACCCTCGATAGGTTGTCCTTCACTGAGCGCACGAGGCGCTCCCAGGCACCGCCCATATGCGGTGAGGCAGGTGGTATGAACTTCCACTGCATAGACGAATTCGTAAAAGTACTCTGCAGCTTTTCCTTGTCTATTTCTCTGAAGGCAGCGGTGATTTCTCGCTGAGTTGCTTTAAAATTAGTGGCGTTGTCGCTCCAGAACTCGAACGGTACCCCTCGTCGGGCCATAAAACTTCGAACAGTGAGAATGCACGAATCCATAGACAGCGAATAAGCTATTTCTAGGTGCACGGCTCTCGTCGTGAGGCAGGTGAAGAGCACGCCATACCTCTTCTCAGTACTCCTACGTACCGCCACTAGTAGAGGACCGAAGTAATCTACCCCACGTATGTGAACGGACGTACGAATGCTGTTACTCGTGCCGGGGGTAGGCTGCTCATTTTCGGTGGACGTGGTTTTGCATTGCGAAGTTGACATACTTGACATTCACGACGTACCTTGTTGACCACTGCTCGTAGTCGAGGTATGTAGAAATGTTGCCGTAATTCATTTACCATTGTCTCTGCGCTGCCGTGGAGATACTTGATGTGGTAGTCCAGAATAATCAGGCGAGTTATGTTATGGTTTCTAGGCAATATAACTGGATCCAGATGCCCTACGCCTTTATGTTATATGTACATTTATTTAAATAGATATCTCGTAAATATAATTTTTTCCAATTTAGTGAGGTAGTTTCTATAATTTCTTTATCACCGTGCTAGTAGTATAAAGTTAGTGACACTGCGCTTTATAACCAAAGAAAACATGACTATTGTCGCATGTGTAAACGAAAAGAGAGTGTGGGTCGTTCATGTAACAGAGTGCATAAACTTATAAGATTATCTGCTTGATAAAGTTATCGGTTTAGATGAATACCACAGCAGACAATTTTCTGCAAACAAAAACTCACTTCCCAAAGCTACGACCG